>NC_138771.1:35112433-35157433 GCF_965119305.1 Pelophylax lessonae | reverse complement strand
GTCAGTTATCTACATAACATGATTTTTGACCTGAGCTTTTGTGATTAACTATGTGAAACTGCTAATCTGTTCTTCCACTAGACTTTTTTTTTTTTTTCTCATGCAACTGGGAAGAAATCCACCCAGCCACTTGTGTGTGTGATGGGCTTAGCACATTATCAGATAGACGAATGTGCAAGAATTCATAACAGTGAGTCTGACTCCAAATCAGGGAGAGTCACAGACTATCAGAGACTGCAATTCATCAATCTCTCTTATGTGTTAATGTGGCTGCTACGGCGGGGACTTCCACTCGAATGTCAAGCCAATGGGCGTTGCGGTCGGAACGGCCACGTTAACACGAAAGAGAGTTTGATGAATCACCTCCAGTCAGAGATGACAGCTTCTCAATGGAAAAGCAGTGGTATAGTAATGTTGCTGAAACAATGTTAAGATCTGGGCTTCAAAGTTATAATATGCGTTAGCGCTTTTAATTTAAAAATCGTGGAAAACTAACAATTTCATAGATATGCGATATTCAAAATATACGGTTGTAGTGTCCAGTAATAATTACTTATGAAATGTGTATGACCCTACTTTCATAAGTATGTCTTTTTTTTTTTTTTTGTTTGTTATGTGGCTAAAATTAATTAAAGTATATGTGAACCCTTAACATCCAATTCAGTTTAACTACTTGCAACCCGCCCACCGTCAAATGACGGCGGAGCAGAGCGGCTCTCGTTCTGGGAGGACGTCATATGAGGGCGCCCCAGAACGGCCGCTCTCGCGCGCCCATGGGGTGGCAGGCAGCGTGGCGATTGCAGCTGCACCGTGTTCCTAGGAAAAGACACTACCCCGATCTTGGTAAAGAGCCAATGATGTGGCTCTTTACCCATGTTATCGGCTGTGTCCAATCACTGCCGGTCACATGTAAATGAGGAAGTGCCATTTATCGGCGCTCCTTGCCTCACACTGTCAGAGTGTATGGGGAGGAGAGCTGATCAGTGGCACCTCCTCAAAGGGGAGTCCAGGACAGGTAATCAGGGCTACGATCATCAGTGCCTTGATCACAGTAAAGAAAAAAACAGTGCACATCAGTGACACCAATCAATCCCTATCAGTGACACCAACTAATGCCCATCAGTGACATCAATCAATGCCTATCAGTGATACCAATAAGTGCCCATCAGTGATCCCAATCAGTGCCCACCAGTGACCTCAATCAGTGCCCATTGGTGATGCTAGTCAGTGCCCATCAGTGTCTGCCCATCAGTGCCACCCATCAGTGCCACCCATCAGTGCCCATCAGTGCCACCCATCAGTGATGCTCGTCACTGCCCATCAGTGCTGTCTATCAGTGCTGTCCATCAGTGCCCATCAGTGGCACCTAGCAGTGCCCATCAGTGTCGTCCATCAGTGCTGCCCGTCAGTGCCCATCAGTGCCATCCATCAGTGCTGTCCATCAGTGCCACCTATCAGTGCCCATCAGTGCCATCCATCAGTGCTCATCAGTGCCACCTATCAGTGCCCATCAGTGTGGCATATTAGTGCCTCCTCATCAGTGCCATCTCATTAGTGCCTATCAGTGCAGCCTATCAGTGCCCATCAGTGTGGCATATTAGTGCCTCCTCATCAGCGCTACCTCATCAGTGCCTATCAGTGCAGCCTATCAGTGCCCATCAGCATGGCATATTAGTGCCTCCTCATCAGTGCCATCTCTACAGTGCCTATCAGTGCAGCCCATCAGTGCCGCTTCATCAGCGCACATCAGTAATGGAGAAAAATTACTTATTTACAAAATTTACTGACAGAAAACTTTTTTTTTTTAAATGTTCTGTCTTTTTTCTTTTTTTTTTTTTTTTAGTAGAAAATTAATAAAAACCCAGCGGTGAGTAAATACTGTGAAAAGAAAGATCTACTTGTGTGAAAAAAATGATAAAAATATAATTTGGGTGCAGTGTTGCATGACATTCAAAGTGTGACAGTGCTGAAAGCTGAAAATTGGCCTGGGCAGGAAGGGGCTGAAAGTGCCAGGTATTGAAGTGGTTAAAATAGAAATGAAAAACAAAATGTTTGTGTATGTAAATATACAGTATATATACACTAAATTGTCAAAAGTATTGGGACACTTGCCTTTACACATACATGAACTTTAATGGCATCCCAGTCTTAGTCCGTCGCAGTCTCCTCTCTAATTCATTCCAAAGGTGTTCTGTTGGGTTGAGGTCAGAACCGGTAAAGTTCCTCCACCTCTAACTCACTCATCCATGTCTTTATGGACCTTGTTTGTGCACTGGTCCAAATCCATTGGAGGAGGTGGGATTATGGTGTGAGGTTGTTTTTCAGCGGTTGCTTGGCCCCTTAGTTCCAGTGGAGGGAACTCTTAAAGCGTCAGCATACCAAGACATTTTGGACAATTTCATGCTCTTAAATTTGTGGGAAGAGTTTGGGGATGGCCCCTTCCTGCTTCAACATGACTGCGCACCAGTGCACAAAGCAAGGTCCATAAAGACATGGATGAGTGAGTTTGGGGTGAAGGAACTTGACTGGCCTGGCCTTCTAATCCACATCAGTGCCTGACCTCACAAACGCGTTTCTGGAAGAATGGTCAGACAATCCCATAGACACACTCCTAAACCTTGTGGACAGCCTTCCCAGAAGAGTTGAAGCTGTTACAGCTGCAAAGGGTGGGCCAACTCAATATTAAACCCTAAGGACTAAGACTGGGATGCCATTAAAGTTCATGTGGGTTTCAATACTTTTGGTAATATAGTGTGTAAATACCTTTTTTTTTTTTTCTTTTTTCCTCATGATCACATCATCTTTGTTCTCAGCTGCATAAATGTGTAGAGGTTGGGGTGAAGAACCAGCAGTACACAGATCGGCCCGTCCATTGGGGGCGCAGGGGCGCCGCCCTTCCTATCTATGCATCCGGCCACCTAATCTACATGAAGGGCGCCGGACGCATGGATTCCAATAGGGTATTTTTTTTTTTAAGCACATGATTAGAGCCAGAGGCTCTAATATGCTTCAAAAAAGGGCGGGCTTGGGGTGCAGAGCACTGTGCCCTGAGCCCACCCACCTGAGCTATTGTCACACGGACTCTCCTCCTGGCCAATCAAGAAGCGGGTCCTGAGACCCGTTTCTCGATTGGCCGAAAGGAGAAGCCATCATATTGGAGGAGGAGGAGGGAGGACATGCAGGGGAAGCCCGACCCATGGAGGAGACTGAGGGGGAAGCTGCCGGCTGCCGCCACCACTGCCTGCCCTCCACATACCAGGCTAGGGTGAGTGAGCCAGCGACCGGGGGGGGAGGTATGGTGTGCGGGTTGGTGTGGTCCGTCAGCCGCCCCCCCCCCCCCCCCAGCTCCTGGAGCACCAGGCACCACTGTGTTGGGATAACATATTATCGCCAATAGGATGGCTTCTCCTTTCGGGGTTGAGGTAACATATTTTTTGAAGAGGTACTCAACAGCATCTGAGCACCACAAATTGAAAAAGACATTTATTTCAATTTTCACTATCAATATTCTTTTTTAGAGGCGTGGCTACACGGCACACCAGAGAATTTTTCGTAGGAGCGGAGAACGGTTCCCTGGGGTCCTGAAACCAGCGTGGAGGTGGTGAGGACTAGGGGAATGCTCCAGACCCCCCGTTTGTAGAACTAATGTGCTGTTTATTTGTCACCATGTAAGTGCAATATTATTGGGAATTATCTTTTATTAACTTGATTGAGACAATATCACACTAGTGGAACTTTCTCTTTCTATGTATGACATCTTGCGAGCTACTTAAGAGAAGGAAGCCAATGAGCGATATTGACCCAGAGGGGACTGGTGTGATGTATTCCCCACTGCGCATAAGCCCACACCATGAGAATGGGGGGCAATCATTTTTGGTGAGTTGCCAGCTGATGGGAGTGGTTGTCACATTGGTGGTGGATTTCACGGTGACCCAACTACTTTAAATCACGGGACTCTTATCATGTGATGTTTTATTTCCTCAAACATCGTTTCACAGGACTGTGCAATATCCACTGTCTTGTGGGACTTTTTTCTTTGAACTTTGATTGCACATTTATTGATATTATTGGCAGACTGTTTATTTATTATTTTTTTATCTATCTATTAATTTACATATGTATTCACGGTAATTGCGCAGCTTGGTGTTTAGCTCATTAGAGTTGGAATCACTAATTTTGACTTGAAGTATTTTCAAAGTACAGTCTATAATATGAGAAATCATACAAGAATGAGCAAAATATTACTGGTTGTGTGTAAAATCTGGTGCAGCTGAGCATAGAAAACAATCAGCTTTCAGGTTTAGGCCCCTTTCACACAGTCCGTCCGTCGGACGGACTGCGTTTATCTCAGCGGGAGATCGAGCCGCTGATCCCCCGCTGAGCAGGAGGATGACAGCTGTGTCCCCGCGCTGTGTGCGGAGACACAGCTGTCAGTTCCCCATACATCCCTATGGGGGAATCGGATGGGAACAGACCGTCGGTCCATTCTCATCCGATCCCATCCGAGCCGCTGGAAGGATGGAAAATAGGGTTTCCATCCGTCCAGATTTGACGGATCGGATCGGATGTCAGCGGATATGTCTCCGCTGACATCCGATGCCCCATAGGGATACATGGGGGGACCGTTCAGATCCGCCAAAAAAACGGACAGGCGGATCTGAATGGTCCGCCTGTGTGAAAGGGGCCTTAGTGTCAAATTTTAAATGAACAAGCTGATATTAGAAGCTGATTGGCTGCCATGCACATCTGCACCAAATTCTGAGTGCTCCAGTTTTAGTAAATTAACCCCTGTAAGTATTCGTAAACATTCTAGTAGACAAACGGATGACAAAAGGGTGGCCCATATTCAGCTGTTGCCAAAAGTTTTGATAATATCACAAATATTCATTTTCCCAATGTCTGCTTCCTCTGTGTTTTTAGATCTTTTTGTCAGATGTTACTATGGTATACTGAAGTATAGTTACACGCATTTCAAAAGGCCTTTATTGACAATTACATGAAGTTTATGCAAAGAGTCAATATTTACAGCGTTGACCTTTCTTTTTCAAGACCTCTGCCATTCGCCCTGGCATGCTGTCAATCCCCTTCTGTGTCACATCCGGACTGATGGCAGGCCATTCTTCCATAATCAATGCTTGGAGTTTGTCAGGATTTGTGTTTTTTTTTTTTTTTTTTTTGTTCTTGAGGATTGACCACAAGTTCTCAATGGTATTAAGGTCTGGGGAGTTTCCTGGCCATGGACCCAAAATGTTAATGTTTTGTTCCCAAGGGCAACTTTGTTATCACGTTTGCCCTATGGCAAGTTGCTCCATCATGCTGGAAAAGGCATTGGTCATCATCAAACTGTTCTTGGATGGTTGGGAGAAGTTGCTCTCGGAGGATGTGTTTGCACCATTCTTTTTTCATGGCTGTATTCTTAAGCAAAATTGTGAGTGAGCCCACTCCCTTGGCTGAGAAGAAACCTCACACATGATTGGTCTCAGGATGTTTTACTGGTGGCATGACACAGGACTGATGGTAGCGCTCACCTTTTCTTCTCCGGACAAGGTTTTTTCTGGATGCCCCAAAACAATCGGAAAGGGGATTCATCAGAGAAAATGACTTTACCCCAGTCCTCAGCAGTCCAATCCCTGTACCTTTTGCAGAATATCAATCTGTCCCTTTTTTCTTTCCTGAAGAGAAGTGGCTTCTTTGCTGCCCTTCTTGACACCAGGCCATCCTCCAAAAGTCTTCTCCTCACCATGCGTGAAGATGTACTCACACCCTCCTGCTGCCATTCCTTAGAAAGCTCTGTGTTGGTGGTTCCCCGATCCCACAACTGAATCATCTGTAGGAGACGGTCCTGGCGCTTGCAGGACTTTCTTGGGCACCATAAAGCCTTCTTCACAAATGCAGTGGAAATGTTTTTTATGGGATTAAGTTAATTTTCATGGCAAAAAGGGACGTTGCAATTAATTGAAATTCATTTGATCACACTTCATAACATCCTGGAGTATATACAATTTGCCATAATAAAAAATGAAGTAGCAGACTTTGTGAAAATGAATATTTGTGTATTTATCAAAACTTTTGGCCACGGCTGCATGTCTGACAAGAGCAAATAATTTGTGGGCCAGAGATATACCAGTAAATATAATGGGTTGCCTGGATTAAGTTTAAAAATAAAGCTGGCGTTGTACCAACATCCCTAGTATAAAGTATAAAGTAATGGGGATTGTCCTGAAGACCAACCTCCCAGTAGGAATTTCAGGAAGGGGTGGGGGAAGGGGGAAGGGAAAGGAGGGAAAATGGGACTTTACTGGTACGATAGCAGTCAAATAGTCAAGGGTATCATTAAAATGTAGAATACTTTATTACATATCAAAGTTAAAATTGATCATCAAAAACTGCAAGGTACATACAAAGAAAATAATTTTTGTATTAACAAAAGACTATACAGGAGCCAGTATACAGTAGGTGAGCATATAGCTGATGGCGATCCAAACATGGGGATTTCCAAACCAGCTGGAGGTATATCTACCTCAACCTCAACATGGTAACAAACTCATTGACATAAGTATGGGAGGGTCATTTTTACCTTATCAGGCAGGCTCAGAAAGGTCACCAGTCAAGGCGTGCAACCATCATATCCTCTCGCCGGCGAACATGGGCGACGCTAAATTTTTTTCTTGATATTCTGATTTCCTTTGGAGGCACTCTATATCTTGTTTTCTTTCCTCTTTCTAGATGGTGGCTCTGTTCTCCTTCATCTTGTCTTCATCTTTTCTGATTTTCTGGTTCCGGGATGATCTAGATGTCCTTACATCTGGAAATATCCTTTTTTATCCTACATGGCTCTGCAGTTTCTCTCCTCATCCTTTCTTCCTTTTTCCTTTTTATTTATACCTGTAATGTTCATTCCCAAATTATATCTACAAACAACTTAAAAATTTAGTGTCGCCCATGTTCACCGGCGAGAGGATATGATGGTTGCACGCCTTGACTGGTGACCTTTCTGAGCCTGCCTGATAAGGTAAAAATGACCCTCCCATACTTATGTCAATGAGTTTGTTACCATGTCTTTCTATATACATTGATTATAGACGCTTTATTATGTCGAGATGAATTATTGATCAAATGTCTTTCTGTCACCTTCAGAATGAGCACTACATATATACTTTAAATCCTCCTGACGAAGTGGTTCACCACGAAACATGTTGAGGTTGAGGTAGATATACCTCCAGCTGGTTTGGAAATCCCCATGTTTGGATCGCCCTCAGCTATATGCTCACCTACTGTATACTGGCTCCTGTATAGTCTTTTGTTAATACAAAAATTATTTTCTTTGTATGTACCTTGCAGTTTTTGATGATCAATTTTAACTTTGATATGTAATAAAGTATTCTACATTTTAATGATACCCTTGACTATTTGACTGCTATCGTACCAGTAAAGTCCCATTTTCCCTCCTTTCCCTTCCCCCTTCCCCCACCCCTTCCTGAAATTCCTACTGGGAGGTTGGTCTTCAGGACAATCCCCATTACTTTATACCAGTAAATATATAGCAAAGAAACAATGGGAAAAAGAAGTGAGAAAGTCTCCCCCCTTTAATTCATTTTTAGTTTTCAAAGGAAATTCACCCATCCATCCATGTCTCAGTGCTTTATTTTGTTGAGAAATAATTTTGAAAAACATCCTCCATCTGGAGTAAGGGCAGATGATTCATGTAGCATTTACTTTCTGACATCCATCTACCCTTAGCTAAGGCATGCAGGCAGGAGAGTGTGCTTAGATGAGAAAGCCCCTCCTCCCCACCTGAAGACTCCTGTGATGTATGACATCATTTTGGCCTAGGCCAGAAACCAGGAAGCAACTGAAGAAATGTAAAAAAAACCAAATAACTATAATATGAGGAAAGTACTCAACTTATGTGATGTGCAATACATGGGAAAAATAATAAAAATATGAGCCCATGTGCTTAGTATTAAACCTATGTAAGAAATATTTTTAGACAAATTCCAAGTATGGATGTTTTATACATAGTTACATTTGTTTGGCTTGGACCAATGCAACTATATGTATACCATACCTGACCAATGTCCTTGGAATTTGGAAATCACTGTAGCAGGCAAAGCTATTCCAGTGATCTCTGCTTCTTCTAGGTTGTGTGTCAAGTGGTTTGCCTACTGCATTGTGAATACAGGAGGTCGGCCTCTCAGAAGATGCCATTCAGAGAATATTTTTTCATTTTCTCAAGGAATGCAAAGCAGAGACGAGGTGGAGAGTAAGGATGATTGAACGGTTTGGGTCGACCATCGGTTCGACCTGAACATTGGCTGTTCGAAATTCGGCCGAATTCCAAACTTTTTGTGGTAAAAGTTCGGAATTCGGCCACCAGAACCGCCCAAAATGCAATGGGACAGGAACTGGGCTTTAAAAGCCCGTGATTGGACCAGAAACGTCAGTAAAAGCCAATTGAGGGGTCTGCTAGGAATGTGATTGGAGTGACTAGGGGGTCCAGAGGCCAATCAGTAGTGAATACACCCACAGTATATAACATATACCCCGCCAAATCTCTAGCACTGTAATAGAGAGGCTGTGGAATAGAGTGGAAGCATTTCTGTTACTCCTGCTGCTCCAGTGTCATTTAGCAATTTTTAGTGTGAGGAAAGGGATATGCAGTGTAGTTAGGGTACTATATACCACTATAGTTAGATTCAATAATCTAGTTTCTGTAGGGAAAGTGTTAAGTGTCAGGGTGACCATAATGTAGTTTAGGGTGAACTGACTCTGACTGCTCTGCCAGGGTGACTGAACTCATCCATGTCAGGGTGACCGCCAGAAAAAAAAGATAATTTTTCTTAGAATTTTTAGTAGCGCAGGGATGGGGCTCCGCTCCTTTCACACCTGGGCATTTTTGTTTCAGGCGTTTATTGTTGCTTTTTTGTGGACGTCTTTGGAGGCAGGCATGACATCTGAACTTCTGTATAGGGGTATATATACACACACACATATATATATGTATACACATACACACATATAGGTGTGAAAGGAGCGGAACCCCATCCCTGCACTACTGAAATTATTTCAGTAGCGCAGGGATGGGGTTCCACTCCTTTCACACCTATATGTGTGTATGTGTGTATATATATATAAATATATATATATATATATGTGTGTGTGTGTGTGTGTATATACCCCTATACAGAAGTTCAGATGTCATGCCTGCCTCCAAAGACGCCCAAAAAATGCCCAATAAACGCCTAAAACAAAAACGCCCAGGTGTGAAAGGAGCGGAACCCCATCCCTGCGCTACTAAAAAGAAAAATTATCTTTTTTTTTCTGGTTCTGGACATGCTACAGAACTGAAACTTCACAGGTACACTTTTTAGACCCCCCCCCCCCCGACACTAAATCCAAAGAAATCTAATTTTTTTTTCAATAATTTTTTCAATAATTGACTCTCTATCAAAAACGACAATTTTTAAGAACTTTTTTTTGTGTGATTAAAAGTCCCTGGGGCATGACCCAGAACCCTAGGCACTTTTTAGGGGCATTTATTTGGTTTTAGGGATTCAAAATTGTGTTTTTTGATTACCAAAGTTCGGGTCCCATTGATTTCAATGGGGTTCTGGAATCCGAACCCGAACTTTCGGGAAGTTCGGGTGTTCTGGCCGAACCAAACTTTTCAAAAGTGGAGAGGTGGGGTGGTGATGCCACTAATGGACCAATGTAACTATATATAAAATTTGTATGTAGCACCCTCCTAGATAGGTGCTAGGTAAAAGCATCTAATGCTCCTGCTGCTTATCAGGGGAGCCTGATCTTTAGTTAGGTCTTTTCTCTGTGCTCAGTGTGTATTTATCTGATCTGAGGGAGTGTCCCCACTGTATCCAATGGGGAGGCCTTTTGGAGAGTGGAGGAAACATGGCCAATGATATACAAGCTTTTGTACTGTCCCAGTGGGTTGGCATCTGGAGAGGTGCATCATGGGATTGGTGATAAAATTGGGGAGCTCATGAGTCAGGGTGTCTTTTGGTGGGAGCAAAGTCCCAGGAGGAGGTGGATGACCGTCTCTCTTCCTGTAGGTGTGAGGAAGGTGGTTCAGGCGGTCGGACTAGTGAACCAAGTTTGTGGAGCTGAGCTGCAGAGGATCCAGAGCGCTGGCAAGTGGAGCTGCTGGCAGAGACTGTTGGGAAAAGCAGTATCGTGAGTACCAGGATATCTGCCTAAGGGTCTGCCTAAGAGAGGGGACCACTCCAGAGAAGTCTGGGGATCAAGGAGCCAGCTCACACAGGAAGTATATCACTAAAGGGGGTGCCGTGTAGTTGACCCTGAAGAATTGGAACAAAGGGGGTGCCAGGAAGGGCCCTGAAGTATTTCAGCAGTGCAGTACAGTATGAGCCCTAGGGAGGTGACATACACCCAAAGAGGTCTCACTCAAAGGAAGGCATTAAAAGATCCCCACAGACAGTACAAGGTCAGGAAGGAACACAGGAATCCCGGGGAAGAGATTGCGGACATTAGACACCACGCTGGAACAAAGGAGGAAAAGGAACCACCACCTACCTAGACACATAATACAGGCGTATTGTCCTCTGATTTGAGGTGAGAATATAGCACACCTAGAAGTGAAACTACGGCACAAGGTGGAGGAAAAGAAATCACAATACTTAACCCCCTTAGCGGTATCCCCGAGCGTGACTCGGGGTGGATTTTCCATGCTATTATCGGTATCCCCGAGTCACGCTCGGGGTGGATGTGCAGAGCGAGCAGCGGTGTCTCTTACCTTCTCCTGGTGATCCAGTGATGATCTCCCATTGCTGTGACCGCCAGCCGAGATCCCCGCCGCTCGTCCGTCGGTATGAGGACTTCCTGGTTCCGTTCCCTGCAGCAGCAATGCTGCATGGGAGCGGAACTAGGGAGGGAAATTCAAACGTCGAACGTTGCACAAAACACAAACACATAACATTTATATTATATATATATATATATATATATAATATATATATATATATATATATAATATATATATATATATATATATATATATATATATATATATATATATATATATATATGTATGTATGTAAATATATATGTATATATACACAGTATTTACACGTATATATATATATATATATATATATATATATATATATATATATATATATATATATATAATATATAACGCGTGAATTAGAATCTAATCAATAATATAATTTTATTATATAATATAATATATATATATTATATAATAAAATTATATTATTGATTCGATTATAATTCATGCGTTTGTGTTTCAAATTTATCACATCTGGGATGTCTACTAGAGTCTTGTTTTGGTCAGGTTTAAGTCAGTAATTACTAAGAATTGTAGGCCTATAATACATAACGCCAACTTTCCATGCAAAAAATTGTACCGCTTTTGGTACAGAATTCCTGACATAATCATACCGCCAGGGAGGTTAATCACTGTTATTTATTGATTTTACCTTTTTGTATATCAAGGCTTCTGGTGCAGCCAGTCGATTGAGAACTGTTTAAAGCACTGTTCTGGATCAGACACTCCGTAATATGTGTATTTGCTATTTTGCACATATTTGATACATTGTATTTTATCGTTGAAGCTTTTATTGATTTTGATTTATATTGTCACAAGATGCACCGAGCACTTTCTTAATAGAAGCACTTATAAGAAGCACTATCCACTTTCTTAATCAACTTTATTAATTTTAAAGGAATAAGATATTCACACAAGCACTTTATAATTATATTTACATGAATCAAGATAAATTTTGGAATATATGCAACAGGATTGTATGATTTTTTGCACACAGATAATTGATTTTTGAGGTGAACAATTATACACAAGCACTTAAATATATTTTAAAACACCCCAAAGTGCATCACAACCCCCCAAATTATCAGTACAGTATAGATTACCTCAGAAAGCTCATTCACTTATATTTCACAGCTAAGGGCAAAGTGAAGCAGCGGCCTAGCCGTGAATAGCGTTACTCAGCGTTACTCAGCGTTACTCAGCGCTATTCAGCATTTTCAAGTCGTCCCAGCCAATTGTGCATAGTTGTATAAAGTTGAAGTATCCCACTCATTCCCTTCTCCCATCCAAGTTCCAAATAAAAACACAAAAACCAAAGCCACTGGACTGTTTCCTGACTGAGCTAAAACACTTGCGAAAAATGTCAACCTGTCATGTTGTTGCTAATGGTAACCCATGGGAACCCGTAATCAGCAGCTCCCAAGGGAGCAGTGCTACATTTATACTTGGAATTTTTCTTTAAAGTGGTTGTAAACCCTTAACTTCACAGTGAGGTGACCGGGGATAGACAGAGATAAAAAAAAAAAAATCCTCCTACATAAAGTTGTACCAGTTTATCTGCAGTCTTCTCTTCATGTGTTCAAAGTCTATAACTTTCTAATGCAGAAAATAGGGGGTGGGGAGCTGTAATAACAAACTGTTATTAGCAAGGAGAGATCTGATTGGAGGGAAGAGGCACTCACCCTTCACACAGCACACAGGAACCAAGCTGAGGCTGTCACAGTCAATCACAGGCTTTGTGCTGGATCTCCCTCCCCCTCACCATTTTTCTTTTGGCATCAGGAAAACTTGTCAGAAGTGACTAATGCTTCAGAAACTACACTTAGTGCTCTGGATTGAGACACGCTATATTCTTTGTTCAGATTTCGCTATATATACAGTATATTGTTCAGATTATGCTATATTCTTTGTTCAGATTTCAAGTCTGAGGTTTACAACTAGACATGCGCGGTCAGTTTCATTCCGAATAATTATTCAAACAAAACTTGCGATATTTGGAAATTCGGATATATCCGAATACCCAAATTACAGTATAAATGAAGTTTACTGAATGGTCCGAATAACAAAACGAAATTCGTCCGAATTTCAGACATTTAAAATTCAATTCTAATCCAATTTTATATCAAATTCCAGTCGAATTCGAACTGTAAACATTTTTCTGAAATCAAAGACTGTGTGTGTTATTAGAGTACCATTTCTTAAAAAATGCTGCTTTTGGTTAAAAACCAGCATTGGTTCTCCTTGCTGGATGCAAATACTTGAGGAAGCAAAGCCCTGCCTCTACCAAGATGGCCGTCTCTTACAGAATACACTATGATATTGCAGTAATGAGGAAGGATCAGCTACAGGCAAACCTGGCAACTAGTCCTTTACCTTATGTCTGCCCTTTTTTTTTGCGCTCAGTTTCCAGAATTCAGCTTTTCTTTAAAGTCATTGTAAAGTGTTTTTGTTTGTTTTAAATAACAGGGCTCTTTCACATGGGCGCTCCGTATGTCCGCAAACCATCCTATTTTTTTGCGGATGATTTACGGACATAATGTAAGTCAATGGCATTGCGGATGTCAGCGGAATACCATCCGCTGACATCCGATTTTCTTCCTTTCAGTTCTGTTCCGTTTTTTGGAACGGAACAGAACCCTATTTTTCCTCCGTTCAAAAAACGGAAAGGAAGGAAAATCGGATGTCCGCGGTGTCATCCGCTGACATCCGCAATCCCCATAGACTTACATTATGTCCGTATATCATCCGCAAACGGATGGGATGATATGCAGACTTACGGAGCGGATGACACAAATGTCATCCGCTCCGTGAAAAAAAAAAGGTGCCCCTACTTACCTCCTCTGTGCAGTTAGTTTTGCACAGAGCAACTCGGATCCTTCTTTTCTTGGGTCCCTCTTCACTGCTCCTGGCCCCACCCTCCTGTCGAGTGCCCCCACAGCAAGCAGCTTGCTATGGGGGCACCCAAGGCGGGCTGCAGCTCCCTGTGTCCATTGAGACACAGAGCTGTTGTTTGGCACAGCCCCTTCTCTCTCACTCTCTCTCTCCTAAATGGCTAACTGACTGGTCCGGCCACATCTGGAGTATGCCATCCAGTTCTGGGCACCAGGCCTCAGAAAGTATGTGCTGGAACTGGAGAGAGTTCAGAGAAGGACCACAAATATAATTAGGGGAATGGAGGATCTCAGCTATCTGGATGGAAAGACTACAAGCATTGAACTTATTCTCTCTGGAGAAGAGACGCTTCAGAGGGGATATGATATCAATGTACAAATACCAAACTGGTGGTGACCCTAGCATAGAGAACAAACTTTTCAGAGAAAGGTAATTAAATAAGATATGGGGCCACTCACTAAAAATAGAAACCATAAACTGCTTAAAGGGTTCTTTACTGTCAGAGCGGTAAGGATGTGGAATTCTCTTCCACAAGCAGTCGTATCAGCAGGGAGCATTGATAGTTTAAAAAAACTATTAGATGGGCACCTTAAAGACCACAACATACAGGGGGTATACAATGTACGGTTAACAGTAAATATACACACACACATCATAGGTTGAACTGGATGGACTGATGTCTTTTTTCAACCTCACCAACTATGTAACTAGGACTTGGATTGACAGCAGCAAGAGCACATGTCTCAGCCAATCAGGAGGGATAGTCCTGGACAGCCCAGGGACTCATGGACATCGCTGGACAGAGATGGGCCTCAGGTAAATATTAGGGGGTCCCGGGGAGGCTGTTACACCCAGAAGGCTTTTTATCACAATGCATTAAGATAAAGAAAATGCATTAAATGCAGAAAATGCATTAAATGCATATAGAATGCATTAAGATAAAGAAAACCTTCTGCCTGTACAACTCCTTTAGGAAATTATATATTCCGAATGATGTATGTTTGTTGTTCTGTAGCAAACACACAACACTCAAAAAGAATTTCAAATACAAAAAGGTAATTGGATAATATTTAAAAAAAAAAACTATAAAAAAAAATGTCTTTATATTTATTTACAGCCAGTTAGCATAAAAAACAATGGGATCATTATTCATGTAATAAATAATTGTAGGGGTACGATGTTTTTGAACCAAGTGGATTACATTCAATCTATTCATCCTCGTTTGCTGTCTATATTATTCACAGCTCTCATTGGAGCAATATGTCTTTTTATTATTTTGGGTGGAGAATCTTTGAGTGGGGTCACCGAATGTTATCACTTGAGGATGGCAAAGGAGACTCGTAATGTGCTAAGGGAGCCTGAATTCTAATTGGCACATTAGAAAGCACATGATATACGATGTGTCAAAACGACACGATTGTCCCTATCACTGCTCCTCAGAAGCAATGGGAGAGAATATCAGAACACATACCTATAAAATCACATTCTGTGTTAGCCATGAAAATAGGCAGAATGGTTCTTATGTATAAAAAGGCTTTAAAAAGGTATTAATTTGTTAGTTGGGCCTGGTGACCAACCATGTTCCAGCCATCATTATTTAGTGCAAATTAGAGAATACAAATTAAGACCAATAAATGATAGATTCTGATTGGTTGCAAAAGCTTATAGTGAGCATTCTTTATTGAGAAAGAATATTAGTGCTATTGGTCATAGCAGCTATACTATCTTGTATCGGGTTCTGTACACATAATGCAATATTACTTTGCTCCAGTATTCTTATATTACTTTGCTCCATACTGTATGTTATTTTCTTAGTAACTCTGGCTTAAAAAAAGAAAATTCAAGTATGTAGTCTTGACTCAGAAAAGTCACTTCTATTGCTCTCAGCCTCCTACAAATCTCCAAGTTTTTCTTCCTTCCTATTGGTGGGTGGGTACGTTTCTTCTCTATGGTCCCCTCTATGTAGAAACATAGCCACCCTCTCTTGCTCACTCCTGAGATGGACTATGGGGTTTGTAATGTGCATAGTGCTGTGCACATGACTGCAACTAATATGCAATGCTCATTCCAAACAAAGGGAAGTAAAAAGGAAAACAAGAGATTCAGGGGCTCATGAAAAGAGGCAAAAAGACAAATTTCATGAAAAATGTCCATTGTGTATGTATTCTTTTTGGAGATTTTTTTTATTTTTTTTTTTTATCCAAGAAAAAGTTAATTAATAAACAAAGTAAAGTACAACCAGAGAAAACAAAAATAATTTGCTTTGTAACAGGAAAATACAGAAAGAAAATGGCAAGTACATAACACATCTCAGAGCATCATTGCAGGTATGTACATACATACTCATGCCATGCATCATGCCCAAAATCCAGTATTTACCAGTTTAATAGTCAAACCTAAGCAAATCAAGTGATACACTTCGATCTTCTTTTTGGAGAATTGAATATATTATTTATTATTTTTTACATACATTATATATATATATATATATATATATATATATATATATATATATATATATATATATATATATATATATATATATATATATATATATGTATATGTATATATATATATATATATATATATATATATATATATATATATATATATATATATATATATATATATATACACAGTATATTACCAAAAGTATTGGGACACCTGCCTTTACGTGCACTTTATCATCCTAGTCTTAGTCCGTAGGGCTCAATATTGAGTTGGCCCACCCTCTGCAGCTATAACAGCTTCAATTCTTCTGGGAAGGCTGTCCACAGAGTTTAGGAATGTGTCTATGGGAATGTTTGACCATTCTTCCAGAAGCACATCTGTAAGGTCAGGCACTGATGTGGGTGAGATGGCCTGGCTGGCAGTCTCTGCGCTACATCATCCCAAAGGTGTTCTATTGCGTTGAGGTCATGTGCAGGTCAGTCAAGTTCCTCCACCCCAAACTCTCTCATCCATGTCTTTATTGACCTTACCTTGTGTACTGATTTGCAGTCATGTTGGAACAGGAAAGGGCCTGCCTCCATTCTGGGTGAATAGTCAAATATTCCCATAGACACACTCCTAAACCTTGTGGACAGCCTACCCAGAAGAGTGGAAACTGTTATAGCTGCAAAGGGTGAGCCAACTCAATATTGAAGCCTATGGACTAAGACTGGGAATCCATTCGATTTCAGGAATTTTCTAGTATTAGAGTCAGGAATATGATTACCCAATTATACCATGCAGGTACTAATGATCATCAATTTCACATGTAGGTTGAAACACAGTCATTAACTGAAACAGCTGTGTAGGAGACTTAAAACTGGGTGAGGAAGAGACAAATTCTGCTACTAAGGTGAGGTTGTGGAAGACAGTTTCATTTCACAGGTCGTACACCATGGCAAAACTGAGCACAGCAATAAGACAAAAGGTAGCTATGCTGCATCAGCAAGGTTTTCCCAGGCAAAGATTTCAAAGCGGAATGGGGTTTCAAGATGTTTTGTTCAAGCTCTTTTCAAAAAGAACAAAGAAACAAGCAACAATGAGGACCGTAGACAAAGTCGTTGGCAAAGGAAAGTTAATGCAGCATATGAAAGACACATCATGCTTATTCTCTTTGGCATCGGAAGATGTCCAGCCGTGCCATCAGCACACAACTGGCAGAAACTAGTAAGACCCAGGTACACCTATCTACTGTCCAGAGAAGTCTTGCCATAAGTGGTCATCATGGAAGAACTGCGGGCAGAAAGCCATCCCTCTGATGTGGAAACAAGGCTAAGTGATTCAACTATGCAGGAAAACAAAGGAACCGGGATGTAGAAAAATGACACCAGGTGCTCTGGGTTGAGTCAACATGGGAAATATTTGGCTGTAGCAAGAGGCAGTTTGTTGGTAAAGGGCTGGAGGCAACAGTGAAACATGGTGGAGGTTCCTTGCAAGCTTGGGGCTGCATTTCTGCAAATAGAGTTAGGGATTTGGACAAGATCAATGGTGTCCTCAATGTTGAGAAATATAGATAGATACTTATCCATCATGCCATACCATCAGGGAGGCATCTAATTGGCCCCAAATGTATTTTGCAGCAGGACAATGACACCAAACATACAGCCAATGTCATTAAGAACTATCTTCAGTGTAAGGCCAGGTTTACATTTGTGCATCCATGCATATGTTCCCAGCATGGGTCTGGTGCGTCCCTGTTCACCAATTCAGGTGCGAATCAGGTCAGAATTTTTGCCTGAATTTGCACCTGAAATGTACGCACAGGACCCTTTTGGAATACAGACCGCGGCCATCCCAGACATGTGTGAACTGGCTCCATTGTGAGTCGGGCACACTCGAATGTCATGCACATTGGAAACCCGCATCTAATTCGCACATATGTGAACCTGACCTAAAGAAGAACAAGGAGCCCTGGTTTGGCCCCACAGATGGTTTGGCCCCACAGAGCTCTGATCTCAACATTCTCAAGTCTATCTGGAATTACATGGATAGACAGAAGGATTTGAGGCAGCCTACATCCACAGTAGATCTGTGGGTAGTTCTTCAAGATGTTTGGAACCACCTACCTGCACAGTTCCTTCAAAACCTTTATGCAAGTGTACTTAGAAAAACTGAAGTCGGTGAAGAACAGACTCAAAGGTTGACATTAAAAGCTGAAACAGATCATATTAGCGACCCCTCTCCAAGTAACTGGGCATTATGGACAGAAGCGCAGAGGGCCCTTCATAAACTGATAGAATAAAAGGCTACAAAAGGCAATTTTTTTAAAATTGGTTTTTAATCAACAAATATGATTCAAATTACTTAGTATCACAAAATGATACTTGGCTCTCTAAAAGGAGCAGCACCGAGTGGTGGGTAGGGGTGGAACAAAGGAACGGTGCCCAGAGGTGGGTAGAGGGTGGAGACAAGAACTAACTGTGGAAGGGGTTGGTACCTGCACCTATTCTCTGCAAAAAAAATCCCTATAGATATATATATATATATATGTATATATATTGTAAAACGCTGCGCAAACTGTTGCCACTATAAAAATCCTGTATAATAATAATAATAATAATTTAATAATAATATATATATATATATATATATATATATATATATATATATATATATATATATATATATAATATATATATATATATATATATTTTTTTTTTCTTATATATATGCCTTTTCCGTTGTAAATCTTATTTTTACACAGTGTGGTACCAACCTGGTGTTTAAATGATATAATAACGGTAGGTGTATTGTCTTTACAATGCATAAACAAGGTCAGATCTCTGCTTGCGCCAACAGCACACGTCCTCAATCCAGTGGAATATTAATAGCGATGTACACTTTTAATAGAAAATCGGAATGATTTGTGAGCAAAACACAACTGTTTATAGAAATGCATTTTATGGTGGTAAATGTTTAGATTAAGTGCTTCACATTTACCCTATAAAAAGGACTTGTTATAAGGGTACCTGCTTTTTTTTTCTTATCCAAAGATAGGGCCATCTTACTGCATTGTGAGTGCTGGGCTCCCCTGCAGGTTGGAGTTCCACCTGCATGATGTGATTGGCTGTACATTCTGTCAAAGTCATTGAATGCTCTGCAGGAGGATTTGGGAATGATTAATTGCCCTGTCTTGAGAGCCGAGAGTTGTGAACAGCAGGGTTCTCTGCGTATGTAAATACAAGTGGTCACAGAGCTGTAACAGAAACAAATGAAATGAGCAGAAATGCTTAACAGAGGGGCTTAACGTGAAGTGTTTAGATTCTAAAAATTAGCTGCTATTTTATCTCTGTGGGAGAAGGAAATTTTCATCTAGAGAAACTCAATAGTCTTCTAGGTCAGAACCACAAATTTAGCCTTCAAATGTTTTGGTTTGCATACTTGATGCTCATAGTAAACTCATATGTAAAAAAAAATCCCCTAAAGGAGCCGAGACACTTTGCCTATAATGAATATGCTCTCCACTACTAGAGATGTATATTGTATGTTTGAATTATGATTTTGTAGATTTCATACAACAGACTGTACGGCTATATATCCTTAAGCCATATAACAATTAATCAGCTTGTGGTCTAGGGTGTTCTCCTAATTTGTGACTTGCACGCAGTGTCCTATGTCTTCAAGAGTAATGGATTGGAAACAATAGACATGAGCGTAGCATTATTCAACTCGCCCTTTACAGATATACTAATATTCCCTTCTATTGTAGGCAATACTGAGCCCCTCTCCCCATCTTCACACTTATCACAATGCATTATACAATGCCATGCCAATGTGAGTTTTTTTGCCAACACTGTATGTTTCATTATCAATTAATTGTTAGAGCAGAAATGTATCTCAGCACCACAAATTGAAAACTCTATTTAATTCAATCTTAATACTCAAAGCAAAGTCACCTATCCACACATGTCTCCATGTTTCATTTTTTTTTTTTTTCGGAAAATCACTTTGAAAAACTCCCCCCTAGCATTTCTAGCTGCAGCCATCATAAGTAAGGGCACATGATTCATGTAGCATTTACTTCCTGGAATCCATCTGATCTAAGCTCAGGTATGTAGGCAGGAGGGTGTGCTTAACTGAGAAAACCTTTCCACCTCTCCTCTAGATGAGTTGGTTAAAGACAAGAATGTATAGGCGCTTGAGGATATAGGTGGTGATATAGCAACATAAATGATAATTAATTAATATAACAGCAAATTAGTGTAAATGCAGTTGCTGGTTACAGGGGGAGGGGGAAGCACAGGGGGGGATATTAAGTCCATGTGCATATGATTGAGTGTGGGGGAGAAGATAAATCTTTGGGAAGGTCCGTAGGCTGGATCAAGACCAGTACCTTGGATGGATGACAGCAGCTCAGGGCCGGCTCTCAAGAAGAGTGAAGTCAGCTCTAGACAACAGATGAAGAAAGAGGGAAGAGCGCCTCTGAGTGCAGGATAATGATTTATTTTAGCGACAAAAACATAAAAACTTACATAGCAGTAAGGTTATTTGCATGTGTCCTGGCGTGGCAGATCTGGGGTGGAACGGTGGGAGTCCACAGGGTCCTGAGGAGCCTTGGGTGCAGACAGCTGTGCCGGATGGCTGTGTGTATCCGGGCAGATGGAGGACCGCGAGGCAGAGACTGCTCAGCATCTGACGTCAGGACTGGAATTGGCAAGTTTCCGGAAATGGCTGCACAACGCGTTTCAGAGTCTGCGCTAAACCCGGACGGGGCATGCGCACTCCTTTTTCAAGTGAACAGACCATATCGAAGGAGAGGTCTAATATAGGCTGCTACAGGGGGCATGTAATAGTCTTTTAAAGCGGCAATAGAGTCTTAAAAAGGCAATGCAGAGTCTTATAGACGGCAACATATGTGGGACAAATGCATACAAGTGCTGTAATCGACTTGAAAAGAAGGGCATTTTATATAAAAGTGATGTTTACAGTATTATTCTTGCTGATGATGGTATAAGAGATATGAACAGAGGAATTTAAGGATATAAAATCCGATATACAATCAAAGCAATATGGGTAATCATAGTGTAAAGCAAACCTGAACGTTACAATGAGTACAGGTACAGGTGACGATGGTGATACAGACATAGGAGACATAATTGATAATAAATTATTATTAAGATATTAATATCAAGATGAGAAGGATTACCAATGATGGAGGTAACAATAATAATGATGGTGGAGACCAAATGCAATAGAATGGAACTAGCAGGGGTCTTTGTGGATACAGATGGAACTGGTATACACGGGAGGTATATAAGGCTCGTCTGCACCCAAGGCTCCTCAGGACCCTGCGGACCCCCACCGTTCCACCTTGGATCTGCCACGCCAGGACACATGCAAAAAATCTTACTGCTATGTAAGTTTTTATGTTTTTATCGCTACAATAAAGCATTATCCTGCACTCAGAGGCGCTCTTCCCTCTTTCTTCATCTAGATGGTTGAACTAGATGGACTAATGTCTTTTTTCGACCTCACTAACTATGTAACTATGAAAGAAAAAAAATACCATGAAGGCTCCTCGAATGTGACATCATTTTGGCCTAGGCCAGAAACCAGGAAGCAACTAAAGAAATGTAAAAAAAAAAAAAAAAACAGATTAAAACAACTATTATATATTATACCTTCCTATCAATTTATTTATTTATTTATTTTTTTCAATCAGATCATTTTTATTGAATACAATAAATAGAACACAAGCACATATACATAAGACAGTAAAACATCAAGTCTAAGTTCACATATAAGTACATAAATGCATTGTCTTCACATAACCCATCAAGTAGATATCTTCATCCCGTCATATAAATATCACCTAGTATATAACTGTTTTTTTTTTTTCGCCCCCCCTTTTATCCCTTTCTACAAGCTGTGCTTCTAAAACTTGAACAAGCCAAACCAAGAGCACAAAAACACAAAAACACAAAAAAGGAATGCTAGTAGCATGAGGATTAAAATAATAATAATAATAACTGACCAGACTATCGAGGTTGAGCAGCCCTCCCCACCCCCCACACACACCTGTACTCAATCAGTGTCCACCATCGAGTGGATATGGGAGGAGTCCCCTGTAGTGCATTTGCACATCTTCCCCAGCAAGGAGTGTTATCTCCAAGGGTTAGAAGGGCTGGATTCATCTCTTTTTCATGGATAGTGTAGGACCCACTGATAATGGGGTACTTTGACGCAGTAGTGGGCTTGAGCACGATATGGCCATATGGTGGGACCAAACCCCCATTTTTATTTATGGACTCTCTTCAGATTTGGTAGTAATTTCTTTTCATTTGCGCGCTATTCTTTTTTAATATACATGTCTTTTGGTTCATAGCTGCAGCAGCTTTGGAAATACATGGGTATGCTCCCCCAAATTTTTTGCCTGTTATGTATTCGGTCTGACCAGACTATCGAGGTTGAGCAGCCCTCCCCACCCCCCACACACACCTGTACTCAATCAGTGTCCACCATCGAGTGGATATGGGAGGAGTCCCCTGTAGTGCATTTGCACATCTTCCCCAGCAAGGAGTGTTATCTCCAAGGGTTAGAAGGGCTGGATTCATCTCTTTTTCATGGATAGTGTAGGACCCACTGATAATGGGGTACTTTGACGCAGTAGTGGGCTTGAGCACGATATGGCCATATGGTGGGACCAAACCCCCATTTTTATTTATGGACTCTCTTCAGATTTGGTAGTAATTTCTTTTGCATTTGCGCGCTATTCTTTTTTAATAATAACATTGCTTGAGAGAGTTTAGTTTTGCTTTCAAAGAAATAACTCAAAAGAATAACAGATAAATGAAAGGACCTAAATTGTGGAAACTGTGCCCAAAAAAAGTCAAAACAAGCAGAGGGCAAAGGACTAGTCGCTAGGAATGAGCTTAGAGCTTAGACTGAATGGCCTGAACCCAGAAGGCAAGTGTCAGTCCTGAGCCAATGGGCAGTGGGTGGGGGATTCCCCTCCCCACATCATCATATTCACAAAGAGGTAGGAATGCATGATGTGACATCATTGACCTAATATGGAAAGAAGTGAAGTCCAAGTGTGAATACAAAAGATGCCTCTTCATTGAGAGATTATACTTCATCGTCTTGAATGCCAGTTGAAAGGTTTGGTGCCCTGTAGTTGCTAATAAAGTTCTCAATGACATCCTAGAATGCTTTCAAGGTGATTTTCTCTGGCCTCACAAACACACCTTTGAATCACTTGTCATTAATGAAGTATCTGATCTGTGGACAATCAAAAATGTTGTTCTTAATCTCAACATCAGTTGTTTTTGGAAACATTTGTCTCAAATAATGAAAACCTTCACCTTCCTTTTTCATAGCTTTTTTCTTTAGTCCAAGTTTTATGTGAGATGAAGGCAGGGATATCGTTGTTGGGTTCAACAAGTGGTTTATGCGTCACATTTTTCTGTCCTGGAGTCTAATTTCTTTGGAGTGGCCATTACCTTTGAATGTGATGTGACTATTTTGCACTGCTGCCTCCCATATTCACATATGTAACAGTAGTACTTGGTGTATCCAAGCTGCATTCTAACCAGAAGAGCCACTACTTTTAGATTTCCACAGATATTCCAGTTGTACTTGGTGTACTGGATGTGCTTCATCAACAGTTCCATGTTTTTATATGTTTCTTTCATGTGTGCAGCATGCCTACTGCTCTTGAAGGGTATACATTATCATTGTGTAACAAGGCGGGCTTGAGGCTTTCCACTGATGAATAAATAAAGAGACGCCAGTAGTTCATGTTCGAAACCCAACGCTACGAACAAATCGTTAATGTCAGTACAAAAAACAAGGTTGTCAACCTGAAAATGTGTTAAATTGTCTTGGCAGCTCGAAAGATGGAATTTTTATACCTGGTGACAGCAAACACCATCCTTGCAGTTTTGAACCTGGTGGTTCTTCTTTTGATTTTGACAAACCTTGGTCTCTTACCAGGTCGTTTAATTGTGACTGTGTAATAAGATGAGGTTCACCAGACATGTACAGCTCAAAATCTAGATCATTGTCACTAGGGATGATCGAACTTTTGAAAAGTTCGGTTCGACCAGAACACCCGAACTTTCCGAAAGTTCGGCCCGGATTTCAGAACCCCATTGAAATCAATGGGACCCGAACTTTGGTAATCAAAAAACACCATTTTGAAGCCCTAAAACCCAATAAATGCCCCTAAAAAGTGCCTAGGGTTCTGTGTCATGCCCCAGCGACTATTAATCCCACAAAAAAAAAGTTCTTAAAAATTGTCATTTTTGATAGAGAGTCAATTATTGAAAAAATTATTGAACAAAAAAATGAGATTTCTTTGGATTTAGTGTCTGGGGGGTCTAAAAAGTGTACCTGTGAAGTTTCAGCTCTGTAGCATGTCCAGAATCAGAAAAAAAAAGATCATTTGTATTAGAATTGCAGTAGAGCAGGGATGGGGCTCCGCTATTTTCACACCCGGCCGTTTTTGTTGCAGGCGTTTATTGGGCTTTTTTGTGGACGTCTTTGGAGGCAGGCATGACATCTGAACTTCTGTGTAGGGGTATATATACACAAACACATCTATGTATATATACACATACACATATATAGGTGTGAAAGTAGCAGAACCCTATCCCTGCGCTAATGAAATTATTTGCAGGCATAGGGCTTCGCTCCTATCACATCTATATGTGTGTATGTGTATAAATACATATATGCGTGTGTGTATATATACCCCTATACAGATGTTATGCCTGCCTCCAAAGAAGCCCAAAAAATGCCCCAAAAAAACGTCTGCAACAACACACCTGGGCGTTTTTGTTGCAGGCGTTTTTTTGGGCATTTTTTGGGTGTCTTTGGAGGCAGGCATAACATCTGAACTTCTGTGTAGGGGTATATATACACACACACATACAGTATATGTATTTATACACATACACATATATAGGTGTGAAAGTAGCAGAACCCTATGCCTGCGCTAATGAAATAATTTGCAGGCATAGGGCTCCGCTCCTATCACACCTATATGTGTGTATGTGTATAAATACATATAAGTGTGTGTGTATATATACCCCTATATAGAAGTTCAGATGTTATGCCTGCCTCCAAAGACGCCCAAAAAAGGCAGGCATAACATCTGAACTTCTGTATAGGGGTATATATAGACACACACATATAAGTATTTATACACATACACACATATAGGTGTGATAGGAGCGAAGCCCTATGCCTGCAAATTATTTCATTAGCGCAGGCATAGGGTTCTGCTACTTTCACACCTATATATGTGTATGTGTATATATACATACGTGTGTGTGTGTATATTTACCCCTACACAGAAGTTCAGATGTCATGCCTGCCTCCAAAGACGTCCTCTAAAAAGCCCAATTAACGCCTGCAACAAAAACGGCCAGGTGTGAAAGTAGCAAAGCCACTATCCTGCTCTACTGCAATTCTAATACAAATGATCTTTTTTCTATGGCGGTCACCCTGACATGGAAGGGTTTGGTCACCCTGCCATAGCAGTCAGAGTCAGTTAACCCTACACTACACTACACTTAACACTTAACACTTTCCCTACAGAAACTAGATTATTAAATCTAACTATAGTGGAAAATAGTACCCTAACTACACTAGATATCCCTTTCCTCACACTAATAATTGCTAAATGACACTTTTGAAGCAGGAGTAACAGAACTGCTTCCACTCTCTTCCACAGCCCTGTATTAAAGTGCTAGAGATTTGGCGGGGCTATCTTATATACTGGGGGGCGTATTCACTACTGATTGGCCTCTGGACCCCCTATTCACTCCAATCACATTCCTAACATCATCCTGCCCCCTCAATTGGCTTTTACTGATGGTTCTGGTCCAATCAGGGGCTTTTAAAGCCCAGTTCCTGTCCCATTGCATTTTGGTCGGTCCTGGTTGCCGAATTCCAAACTTTTTCAGCAAAAGGTTCGGAATTCGGCCGAATTTCGAACAGTCAATGTTGGGGTCGAACCGATGGTCGACCCAAACCATTCGATCATCCCTAATTGTCACTGTCCATGACTGCTTGGTTCCTCACCTCATCATCATCTCTTTTGTCTAAAATCCATTTCTCTGGTGTCTTTGGTACTGGCAGATTTTTGTCATGTTGTACTTGTTCTAATGGCTGAAAGCAGATTGGGTATTTTAATTTTTTTTTATTATTTTTATTCAAATATTTTTTATTGAAATTTTCAGCATAACAAAAGGAAAAGTAATAACATGAAACCGTAATGTACTTCACACAGAGATAACACAAAATGATCAGTGACATAGACCAATGAACAATAAAGGCAATATCAAGGATACAGTTTTAGTGAATGGAATGGAAGAGGTATAACAGTAACAACACCAACATGGAATAGCCTTAATCAGTGTGGTTGGCATACCAAGCTTCCCATTGTGTGTCAAAAGAGGCAACAAATGATTTGACCTGAGAGCTAGTTGAGCGGTAGCTTTTTTTTTAAAATTATTTTTAGTAGAGAAACCAGTGTCATTTATCAGGTAGAAATATCAGTCTGTTACATGATCGCTCTGTTCTTGCTATATTACTGGGACAGCACAACGGTACGTGAGAGGTTAAATTACAGGTTATTTTCATGATTACCAGCTTAAAATCTTTAAGTGTCCCCCCTCCCTGTCCCCTTCTGCCCTGTCTGCCTTTCACGGAACTTCTACCCTGGACTTTTTGTGTTCTGTGAAGGGAGAAAGAGTACTTTAAGGGGAGGATTCCACTGCCCATTTACAGAACATGAGACACTATGGGAGTGTAGCAATGACAGTAATATGACTGACAGAGAGGGCAAAAGGGGGCAGGCGAGTGGTGCAGTTTTATTGTAACAACTTCTCTTTATTTAGACATCAGGGATCTATTAGACCGAAATAGACCCCTATTAGACCCGAAGTGTGACATTCGGAAATTAGTGTGTACGCATGTAGGCAGGTGCCAATTGCATTTATTGTTATGCTGTATTTGGAAGTTGCTTTTGGTATTTGGGTTAACTTGCTGTGGTGTGTTTGCCATTTGGCCTGGTATGGTTCCCATAGTTAGTTATTTAATCCCTTCAGCCCCCTTTATAACCAGGGAATTTTTTGCTATTCGGCACTGTGCAAAACTGTACCCAGACAAAATTTATATCATTTTTTTCACACAAACATAATTTTTATTTTGGTGTTATCTGGTCACCACTGTTTTTTTTTTATTATATAAATGAAAAAAAGACCCAAAAATGTGTAGCAGGTTTTCCAGGCATTGGGCCTGATGTGGGTCTGCCATTGTTACCGGTTACCTCTCCAGCCCATGTGAGCTCCGACCCTGGGTGTGAGAACTAAGACATTGACAACTCCCGCATCTTTGTTTTGTTGTTTATTGTATTTAAGGGGATGGGAGAAGGGAATGAGTGGGATACTCCTTTAGGCTCAACTAAGTACAACTTGGGACTTTCTCAGGAAAATGTTTGTTAACGCTGTCTTGACGCCAGCTGACGCCAGCCAATGCTCACTGACGCTCAGAAAACACTGTAACTTGAAAGAAGTGCTAGATCCTCAACCTTGAGTCCAGAAGATCCAGGACTGTAGAAAAATGAGCTATGAACACTGCTGTACTGCAAAGTCACTAACTTCTTCCTCCAGCCTTGCACTGGCTTGAGGTAGACTGTTGTGGAATCCTGTATGGCTGCAACTATCAACTAAGACACTGTACACTGTCTCTTCAGGGCCCTCACTGCAGGTGCCCCCTTTTACTCTTCAGGGTCCCCTGACAAGGTACAGACCTCTGTCACTTCAGGGTCCTTAACCTAGGTACCCCCTTCACAGGCTCAGCTAGCTGATATCTTGATCCTAGAACCTTCTCCGGAGTGGTCCCCTCTAACCAGGGTTGGCCCAAGACAATTGTGCTGCCTGGGTCCGAGAATGAAATGCTGCCCCCCCCCCCCAAAAAAAAAATTCACGCCCTGCAAGAGGCCCCCACATTCTATAGGACTATGAAAGCAGTCAGAGGGGTGTGAGTGTGTACGGAGTGAAAGCAGGAGCAGGACAGAGCAGTAGACACTGGGCAGATGAGCGCACCAGGCTTTCTAATGTCTATAGTGCCACAGTGCCCTGCAGGGCTACGGGCATGGTACAGGAGAATGCAGTGCTGCGGGCATGGTACAGGAGAATGCAGGGCTGCAGGCATGGTACAGAAGAATGCGGGGCTGCGGGCATGGTACAGAAGAATGCAGGGCTGTAGGCATGGTACAGGAGAATGCAGGGCTGCGGGCATGGTACAGGAGAATGCAGGGCTGCGGGCATGGTACAGAAGAATGCGGGGCTGCGGGCACGGTAAAGAAGAATGCAGGGCTGTAGGCATGTTACAGGAGAATGCAGGGCTGCGGACATGGTACAGGAGAATGCAAGGCTGCGGGCATGGTACAGGAGAATGCGGGGCTGTGGGCATGGTACAGGAGAATGCGGGGCTGCGGGCATGGTACATGAGAATGCGGGGCTGCAGGCATGGTACAGGAGAATGCAGGGCTGCGGGCATGGTACAAGAGAATGCAGGGCTGCGGGCATGGTAGAGGAGAATGCAAAGGCTCCTCAGGATTTAAAAATGGCGCCGCCCGGCGTCAACACGTCAGCGGCCGGCCTGACATGCACACTGCGCATGTGCCGCCGCCGCTCGGTAAAGCCCGTACATGTTCGGCTATTCCCGGAAATAGCCGAACGTTTACTGGCTTTCCCGAGCGGCGGCGGCACATGCAAAAGCTGAAGAAGAGAAGAGGCGGCCTGGGGCCGCCCCTCTCTAAGTGCCGCCTGGGTCCCATGGTCCCACTGGGACCCATGGTAGGGCCGGCTCTGCCTCTAACACTTCAGGCAGACCCCCAGGGGCAATCCTCAGTACTCACAACCTGTGCAGGCTTTCCTGGGACTGGACCCCTCTCGCTCTCCGCTGGTTCTCGGCACAGCGGATACCCCTCAGATCAACTCAGCACTCTCTGGATTCTCAGGCAGCACCCGAGACATCCGCCTTCCTCAAACAGGAGGAGAGACAGCCTTTCTCTCCATCCTGGGACTCTGCTCCCAACAAAGACACCCAGTCACGCACTTCCCACAAACTTATATATCCACTCCCAGAATCCCTTGCGGTACAATCTGCCTTCTGGGGTAGTTATAAGCAGGGCCGGACTGGGAATAAAGACCAGCCCTGGAAATAATTTCATACCAGCCCCATAACATTAGTATGCCAGCCCCAGTGGTGTAGCATGGGTTGTCAGCACCCAAGGCAAGGCGAGTAATATGCGCCCCTAACCAACGGACATTTAGCGCTCTCTGTCTCCCTACCACTCATACAGAATTAAGGACAGCCTAGCTGGGAGGCCACAGGCTCTAGGAACAGCCCAGCTGGCCCCCCTTCCCCACTATCTAATACACTGCTTACCCACTATCTAATACACTGCTGGCCCCCCTTCCCCACTATCTAATACACTGCTGGCCCCCCTTCCCCACTATCTAATACACTGCTGGCCCCCCTTCCCCACTATCCAATACACTGCTTACCCACTTCCCCACTATCTAATACACTGCTGGCCCCCTTCCCCACTATCTAATACACAGCTGGCCCCCCTTCCCCACTATCTAATACACTGCTGGCCCCCTTCCCCACTATCTAATACACTGCTGGCCCCCCTTCCCCACTATCCAATACACTGCTTACCCACTTCCCCACTATCTAATACACTGCTGGCCCCCTTCCCCACTATCTAATACACAGCTGGCCCCCTTCCCCACTATCTAATACACTGCTGGCCCCCTTCCCCACTATCTAATACACTGCTGGCCCCCTTCCCCACTATCCAATACACTGCTGGCCCCCTTCCCCACTATCCAATACACAGCTGGCCCCCTTCCCCACTATCTAATACACTGCTGGCCCCCTTCCCCACTATCTAATACACTGCTGGCCCCCTTCCCCACTATCTAATACACTGCTGGCCCCCTTCCCCACTATCCAATACACTGCTGGCCCCCTTCCCCACTATCCAATACACAGCTGGCCCCCTTCCCCACTATCTAATACACTGCTGGCCCCCTTCCCCACTATCTAATACACAGCTGGCCCCCTTCCCCACTATCCAATACACAGCTGGCCCCTTCCCCACTATCTAATACACTGCTGATGGCCCCCCTACCCACTATCTAATACACTGCTGGCCCCATTCCCCACTATCTAATACACTGCTGGCCCCCCTCCCCACTATCTAATACACTGCTGGCCCCCTTCCCCACTATCTAATACACTGCTGGCCCCCTTCCCCACTATCCAATACACTGCTGGCCCCCTTCCCCACTATCCAATACACTGCTGGCCCCCTTCCCCACTATCCAATACACAGCTGGCCCCTTCCCCACTATCTAATACACTGCTGATGGCCCCCCTACCCACTATCTAATACACTGCTGGCCCCATTCCCCACTATCTAATACACTGCTGGCCCCCTTCCCCACTATCCAATACACTGCTGGCCCCCTTCCCCACTATCCAATACACTGCTGGCCCCCTTCCCCACTATCCAATACACAGCTGGCCCCTTCCCCACTATCTAATACACTGCTGATGGCCCCCCTACCCACTATCTAATACACTGCTGGCCCCCTTCCCCACTATCCAATACACAGCTGGCCCCCTTCCCCACTATCCAATACACAGCTGGCTCCCTTCCCCACTATCTAATACACTGCTGATGCCCCCCCTACCCACTATCTAATACACTGCTGGCCCCATTCCCCACTATCTAATACACTGCTGGCCCCCCTCCCCACTATCTAATACACTGCTGGCCCCCTTCCCCACTATCTAATACAATGCTGGCCCCCTTCCCCACTATCTAATACACTGCTGGCCCCCTTCCCCACTATCCAATACACAGCTGGCCCCCTTCCCCACTATCTAATACACTGCTGGCCCCCTTCCCCACTATCCAATACACAGCTGGCCCCCTTCCCCACTATCTAATACACTGCTGGCCCCCTTCCCCACTATCTAATACACTGCTGGCCCCCCTCCCCGCTATCTAATACACTGCTGATGGCCCCCCTACCCACTATCTAATACACTACTGATCCCCCTGGCCCCCTCCCCCTAATACAATGCTGAGCTAACCCCTAATACAATGCTGCCCCCCCCAGCCCTCTCCCCCTAATACAATGCTGATCTCCATGGGCCCCTCCCCCTAATACAATTCTGATTCCTTCCTCCACCTAATACACTGCTGATCCCCCTCCAACCTCCCTAATATACTGCTGACCCCCCCCCCCCGGCTCTCTCCCCCTAATACAATGCTTATCCTCTCCCTAATACAATGCTGATCCCCCCTCCCCCTTATACAATGCTGATTCCCCCTCCCCCTAATACACTGCTGATCCCCCTCCCACCCCCCCTAATATACTGCTGACCCCCCTGGCCCCCTCCCCCTAATACACTGCTGACCCCCCTGGCCCCCTCCCCCTAATACAATGCAGTTCCCCCCTCCCCCTTATACAATTCTGCCCCCCAGCCCTCTCCCCCTAATACAATGCTGTTCTCCCCGGTCCCCTCCCCCTAATACAATGCTGTTCTCCCCGGTCCCCTCCCCCTAATACAATGCTGATCCCCCCTCCCCCTAATACACTGCTGATCCCCCTCTAACCCCCCTAATATACTGCTGATCCCCCCCCGGCCCCCTTCCCCTAATACAATGCTGATCCCCCTCCCCCTAATACAATGCTGTTCCCCCAGCCCCCTCCCCCTAATACACTGCTGACCCCCCTGGCCCCTCCCCCTAATACACTGCTGACCCCCTGGCCCCTCCCCCTAATACAATACTGATCACCCCCTCCCCCTAATACAATACTGATCACCCCCTCCCCCTAATATACTGTTGACCCCCCTGGCCCCCTCCCCCTAATATACTGTTGACCCCCCTGGCCCCCTCCCCCTAATACACTGCTGACCCCCTGGCCCCCTCCCCCTAATACAATGCTGTTCCCCCCCCCAGCCCTCTCCCCCTAATACAATGCTGTTCCCCCCCCCAGCCCTCTCCCCCTAATTCAATGCTGTTCTCCCCGGTCCCCTCCCCCTAATACACTGCTGATCCCCCTCTAACCCCCCTAATATACTGCTGACCCCCCCGGCCCCCTTCCCCTAATACAATGCCGATCCCCCTCCTCCTAATACAATGCTGACCCCCCTTGCCCCTTCCTCCTAATACAATGCTGACCCCCCTTGCCCCTCCCCCTAATACGATGCGGATTCCCCCCTCCTCCTAATACAATGCTGTTCCCCCCTACCCCCCCCGGCCCCCTCCCCCTGATACAATGCTGTTCCCCACAGCCCCCTCCTCCTAATGCAATGCTAACCCCCGGCCCCCTCCCCCTAATACAATGCTGTTCCCCCCCCCCTCTCCCCCTAATTCAATGCTGTTCTCCCCGGTCCCCTCCCCCTAATACAATGCTGATTCCCCACCTCCCCCTAATACACTGCTGATCCCCCTCTGACCCCCCTAATATACTGCTGACCCCCCCAGCCCCCTTCCCCTAATACAATGCCGATCCCCCTCCCCCTAATACAATGCTGTTCCCCCCCAGCCCCCTCCTCCTAATACAATGCTGTTCCCCCGCAGCCCCTTCCTCCTAATACAATGCTGACCCCCCTTGCCCCTCCCCCTAATACGATGCGGATTCCCCCTCCCCCTAATACAATGCTGACCCCCCGGCCCCCTCCCCCTGATACAATGCTGTTCCCCACAACCCCCTCCTCCTAATGCAATGCTAACCCCCCCTCGCTCTAATAAAATGCTGAGCCCCCCGGCTCCCTCCCCCTAATACAATGCTGTTCCCCTCAGCCCCCTCCTCCTAATACAACACTAACCCCCTCCCCCTAATAAAATGCTGACCGCCCCCCTCTCCCTAAAAAAATGCTAACCCCCCCAAGGCCTCCTCCCCCTAATACAATGCTAATTTCCCCCTCCCCCTAATACAGTAGTTTCCCCCCTCCCCTAAATTTGGGGGGGGGGGGCGCATCAGCATTGTATTAGGGGGAGGGGGTCAGTATTGTATTAGGGGGGTCAGCATTGTATTAGGGGGGTCAGCATTGTATTAGGGGGGTCAGCATTGTATTAGGGGATCAGCATTGTATTAGGGGGGGTCAACATTGTATTAGGTCAGCATTATATTAGGGGGTCAGTATTGTGATAGGATAGCCCCCCCCCCCCCGGCATTTACTCTTACCTGGCTGTTTACATGTGGCAGCTCAGGTTCTGCTGCTCCGCTCAGGTCACACTGTGACCTGTCCTTCTGCTGCGATGATGCTGCTGGGGGAGGGATCGGCGCCATCATGCAGAGATGCAGGAGATGATGATCCGCCGCCGCCCGCCGGATGTGACGTGAGGACGCTCACATCGGCTGGCGTAGGAGAAGATCCGTCGCTGGAGCCGATGTACTGCCGATAGTTGAGCACAGCGGGGGCTGGGGCTGCAGCGGCCAGTATCAATCGGCCACATCTTAAAGCGGCGGTAGCGGCGGCCCCATCTTAAAGCGGCATCTTAACGCGGCCCCATCTTAAAGCGGCATCTTAACGCGGCCCCATCTTAAAGCGGCGGTAGCGGCCCCATCTTAAAGCGGCCCACCGGGAAATCTCCCGGTATCCCGCTAGGCCAGTCCGGCCCTGGTTATAAGCCTGAATGTGTCCCCTGATTGGGTTTCCTCCACCGCCCTATGAGAAGCCTTTCACAGGGTCCAGTGGGGAGACTACCCTCTCAACAGGAACACCTGGAAGCCATGGCACCCTAGCAAAAAGAAATCATGGCCCGGCTGTTAGGCAGACAAGGCCCAATATACATTTGCCTAGCACCTACCTGTAGAGTGCTACAAATGTAAAAAAAAAAAACTTTTTTACTTTCTGCTATAATACATATCCAAAAAAAAAAAAAAATGTTTTCATAAAAGTGGGCCAAAATGTATTGTGCACATGTCTTTGGTGAAACAAAAACAACAATAAGTGCATTATGATTGGTTTGCATGAAAGTTATAGAGTCCACAAATGATGGGATATATGCTGAGATAGATTTATTCATTTATATTTATATATATATATATATATGTAATATTTAGATATACTACTAATGGCAGTGATCAGTGACTTATAGTGGGACAACACAAACTGATGCTTGGGGTGGGGGAGGGCTGACTAACTGACACTGATATCACCAGTGACACTGTCACGGTGATCAGTGCTAATGATATATATATAAAAATAAATATAAATATTCTTCATAAATGTAGGCCAAAATGTACTGTGCTACATGTCTTTGGTGAGACAAAAATCCCAATGAGTGCATAATAATTGGTTTGCATGAAAGTTGTGGAGCCTACAAATGATGGGATATATGCATGTATATTATATATATATATATATATATATATATATATATATATATATATATATATATATATATATATATATATATATGTATATATATATATATATATATATATATATATATATATATATATATATATATATATATATATGTAGCACCATCCTAGTCAGGTGCTAGGTAAACGCATTGGATTGCTTTCATGCTTATCAGGGAGCAGGATTTCTAGTTAGGCCTGTTACATGTGTCCAGGTGTGATTCACTTGGTCTGAGGGAGTGTCCCCACTGTATCCAATAGGGGAGCCCGTTGGGACGTGGAGGAAAACCCAGCCAGTGACACACAGGCTTTTGTAGAAGTCCCATTGGGAGGGCACAACAGTGGTGCATCCTGGGATTGACCATAAAAGCCAAGGGCACATGTGACAGGGGTCTTTGGGTGGGAAGCCAAGTCCCAGAAAAAGTGCACGGCTGTGTCTCCTTCTGCACCTGGGAAAGGTGGTCACAGTCAGTCGGCCTGGTGAACTGGAAGTTGTTGCTGAATGCAGAGGCCCATTGGATGCTGACAAGAGGAGTTTGGAGGCAACGGTGACTCTGGAAAAACAGTGTCCATGAGTACAGAGGAACTTGCCCAGGGGTCTGCCAGGAAGGGGACCACTCTGGAAGCTAGGGTCAGTGGACAGGTGTCAGCACACCAGCATTAAGATTAAAGGGGGTGCCAGTTTCCGAACCCAGAAGAGGGTAACTAAAACAGGAGATTTACTAAACATCTTCACCATAGTAGCAGGGTAAAGTAGCGGTCCGCACACACTACAGCCAGTTGTCCCGAAGATTGTGCATAGTTCATGGTTGGAGTATCCCACTCATCCCTTCTTCTATCCCAGTTCCAAATGAAATACACAAAAACCAAATCCTCTGGATTGTTTACTGACTGAGCCAAGGGACTTGTAAGGCCAATAATACACCTCAGAAAGTGCCGCCATGGTTAACAGAAGATAGACTTAGAGCTAAACTAGAGAAACTTAACATAAATAAATCCCCGGGACCGGATGGCTTGCACCCGAGGGTTCTTAATGAGCTCAGCCAGGTGATTGCCAGACCATTATTCTTGATCTTTAAGAATAGTTTACAGACGGGTATGGTGCCAGCTGATTGGAAAAAAGCCAACGTGGTACCAATATTTAAGAAGGTGCCGAGATATATCCCGGGTAACTATAGGCCGGTCAGCCTAACATCAGTAGTCTGCAAAATTTTGGAGGGGATGTTAAGGGACCACATACAAGACTTTAGTAATGAAACTGGTATTATAAGTAGTAATCAGCATGGATTCATGAAAAATCGTTCTTGCCAAACCAATCTATTAACCTTCTACGATGAAGTGAGCAGCCACCTAGATAAAGGTAAGCCTGTGGATGTGGTGTATCTGGACTTTGCAAAGGCCTTTGACACCGTTCCCCACAAACGATTACTGTACAAACTAAGGAAGGTAGGTATGGACCATAAGGTGAGTACCTGGATAGAGAACTGGCTCCAGGGGAGAGTACAGAGGGTGGTGATTAATGGGGAGTACTCGGATTGGGCGGGTGTGGAAAGTGGGGTCCCCCAGGGTTCTGTCCTGGGACCAATCCTGTTTAATTTATTCATAAATGATCTAGAGGAGGGGATATCTAGTACAATCTCAGTATTTGCAGATGATACTAAATTAGGCATGCCAATATCTTCTATGCAGGATGTGGAAACCTTGCAAGCAGACCTGAACAAAATAACGGGGTGGGCAACTACATGGCAGATGAGGTTTAATGTTGAAAAATGTAAAGTAATGCACCTGGGTGCCAGAAACCAGAAAGCAAGCTACTCACTAGGGGGGGAACCTCTGGGTGAGTCTAGGATGGAAAAGGACTTGGGGGTACTGGTAGACAACAAGCTTGGCAGTGGCATGCAATGCCAAGCCGCCGCAAGCAAAGCCAACAGAATACTGGGATGTATAAAAAAGGGGATTCACTCCAGAAATAAAGAGATTATTCTCCCACTCTACAAGACTCTGGTCCGGCCACATCTGGAGTATGCTGTCCAGTTCTGGGCACCGGTCCTCAGGAAGGATGTGCTGGAACTGGAGAAAGTCCAGAGAAGGGCAACAAAAATAATTAGGGGAATGGAGGACATCTGCTATGAGGAAAGACTACAAGCACTGAACCTTTTCTCTCTGGAGAAAAGACGATTGAGGGGGGATATGATATCAATGTACAAATACTGTACTGGTGACCCGAGCATAAGGAACAAACTATTCAGAGAAAGGAGGTACAATAAGACACGTGGCCACTCACTAAAACTAGAGGAAAGGCGGTTTAACCTTAAAGTGCGTAAGGGGTTCTTCACTGTAAGAGCAGTAAGGATGTGGAATTCTCTTCCACAAGCAGTCGTATCAGCAGGGAGCATCGATAGTTTCAAAAAACTAGTAGATGGACACCTTAAAGACCACAACATACAGGGGTATACAATGTACGATTAAAAGCAAACACACACACGCATTCATAGGTTGAACTGGATGCATAGGTTGAACTGGATGGACTGATGTCTTTTTTCAACCTTACTAACTATGTAACTATGTAACTATGACTTGAAGTGTTAAGAATTGCACAGCTGTTGCTAAGGGTAACCCAGGGGAATCCGCTTCAAGCAGCTCCCAAGGGAGTAGTGCTATATATATATATATATATATATATATATATATAGATAGATATACTACTAATGGCAGTGGTCAGCAACCAAGAGTGGGACAACACTAACTGACGCTGGGGGGGACTGATAACTGACACTGCTATTACCAGTGACACTAACACAGTAATCAGTGCTAATAATATAATAATATACATTGTTACTGTACTAATGATACTGGCTGGGAAGGGGTTAAAATTTAGGGGCAATCAAGGGGTTAACTGTTTGCCTACAATGTATACAATGTTAATAGGGTTTCAGCCATAAAACCATTGGCCAGAGCCCGGGGGTGGTTCATTTGAGCTCTTGTTTGAGAGATTGTTCATGTGAAGGTGTGAGACCACACAGAGAGAGATGTAGTACGGGATCGAAGTGGGTCGACCCTTGGCAGGACCCTATAGTGGGACTGTTACCGAACTGCTTTACCTTATTGGGTACTGATATAAGCTAAGGATATGGGTATCCCAGCATAGCCCTAAAGACTTTGCCATATGTTAAAAGGTAAACTCTATGTATCTAATGTAAAAAATGGAATTCAAACTGCGCTAACGTACAAAGTGAAAAAAGCTGCCGACACATCAATCGACAAAAGTTGTCCAAACAGTGTATACAAATAAAGTGCAGCGCTAAAAAACATAAATAAAGTCCAATAAAGAACTAAACAATATTGTGAAAATGAATGAAATATATATTGGTGAGTCCCAAGTGAAAAGGTTAAGCCATACAGAAGGAACCACTCAAACTTATATAGGTGATCAAAGATGCAGATAGGTCCCCACACCATCGGGATACAAGTTGAATGCGCTCACCAGAGGTTGTGGACCCAAAATACTATACAGCAAATGGGTCATTAGAGCTGGATATTAACCATGGGTCTCCCCAACGATGACTCTTTATTGGACTTTATTTATGTTTTTTAGCGCTGCGCTTTATTTGTATACACTCTATGTATCTAATGCCTTTTGCACTGCCTTGTGAATATTGAATGGAATCTTATGAAAGAAGTTGTATTAGTAAACAGAGTTGCTGGTTTAGTGAATTTTCTGTTCTGTTTTTTTTAAATTAACTAATGTTTGGAATTCTACTGTGTGTAGCGACAGGGAACAAAGTGTTTGCTTATACATAAACTTTCTGAGTGATGGGGAGAGGGAGAGAGCGAAAGAGAGAGAGAGAGAGAGAGAAAAGTAAAGGAGAAACAGCCAGTTGGGTAGAGGAGACCGTGGTTGTTGGTGATGGAGGTTCTGACAGAGAGGTGGATTTTTGGCTGTATAGTCTACCTTCCAGCAGCATGAACCCTCATTTAGGGCCCGCTGCATCGCAGAACCCTCCTATAGACTGTGCTTGGACCGTGAAAGTGCAGAGCTTTGTAAATTATACAGCAGTATGCCTCCTTGCCTTAGGGTTCAAGAGTAAACTGTGAAGTGTGTAGTGTGATAAAGAACTGGTGAAGGAGGTTCAGTGCTTTGTGCTATATTTCTTGAAAAAGCTTTGTAGTCAGTGCTGAGACAGGTGTCAGTAACAGGCAAAAAGGATGTTATCCTTCTGGTGTTGGGTCTAGAGCAGTGATGGCGAACCTATGGCACGTGCGCCACAGCTAGCACACAGGGACCTCTCCGTGGGCATGCCAGCTATACTGGAAAGCTTCAATGTGTGGTATTACAGTGTCACCACAAGATGGCCATTGTGGACACTACTAATGAAAATTGTGCCACGTCCTATTAGATACGAAAAGAGGGGAATTTGCTATTGCTATGAGCATGGACTTTTTCGGCACCACAACGTGACAAGAATGTCATAAAAAAGTTTCTTATTTTATTTAGAGAAATAGTTAAAAGTTTTTAAACAAACTAACACATAAATGTGAATACAAACAAATCATTTTAAAAAATTAGATCATGTGTATACCATCATAGAAATAGACTAGAGGTAACCCTCAATCACCACTAACATGTACGGATACCATATCGACCTGTTAATCATACAAGGTCACAATGTATGGCTGTCTGGCTGTCAGTGGGGACGCTTCCTGCCCTGTATCTCTGGGGACTGCAACCATTAGAGAGGGAGTTACAGACAAGCAAATAGGGATCGGTTCTCCCCTCTTACCTTACCCTCTTTGCATCTGGTGGATCAGAGGGCACACTTATTGTGGGACTTCAATCTTGGGGGGCTGTCCAGTGCATAGTGCATCTACCCATTCCCTGTGGCGGGCCAGCATTACAATTTTGGACAGGATTAGACCTCGCTGAATATGGAGGCGCCAAACTCATTTTGACGCTCGTCAGACAATCTTCAGAATATGTTTATCGCACCATGTTTGGTACACCTTATTCCCTCTAGAGCACACTCGGGGGTTTGAAGAATAAGAGAAAAAATTCCTCCTTAAATATCCTCCCACCTCTATCTGTGTATATATAGCCTGAGTGTCCAGTTACCTTCCACTGCAATTCAAATTTTTCAAATCAGTTCCGTTGGGACCCGTCGTTACCTAGATCTATAGCCCATGTATTGATCTTGTTCGGATACTGTATTTCAATAGTATTCTCCTGAAGAAGCGGTGTGTAAAAACGCAAAACATGTTGAGAAAACCAGTGCTCAGCGGTTCCCTCACCATCGGATATTCATTACCACCGTATACATTGTGACCTTGTATGATTAACAGGTCAATATGGTATCCGTACATGTTAGTGGTGATTTAAGGGTTACCTCCCTCTAGTCTATTTCTATGATGGTATACACATGATCTAATTTTTTAAAATGATTTGTTTGTATCCACATTTATGTGTTAGTTTGTTTAACCACTTTACGACCGCTCACATTGCTGCTACTGCGGCAATGTGGCTCGTTATCGTCCAGCGACGTAGACCTACGTCGCTGGACCCGCCCCTTTGTGGATGGGGTGCGCGTGCCGCCGGAGGCTCGCTCCCGCTGTAATCAGTTACAGCGGGAGTTGGGCCAGGGGAGGAGCAGCGGTGATCACCGCTGCTCTTCCCTGATCATCGGGGAATCGAGTGTGGAGATCCGCCCGCTTGTGTAAACAAAGCGGGCGGATCTCCTAATTGACAGGCAGGGACAGATTGCAGGGTTCAGCATAGCTGAACCTGCGATCTGTGCCTGTGTCACACAGTCCCCTCCCCCCACACACGTCAGTAAGCACCAGGCATACATTAACCCCTTGATCACCAATAAAAATTAACCCCTTCCCTGCCAGTGTCATTTTTACAGTAACAGTGCATATTTATAGCACTGATTACTGTAGTAATGTCACTGGTACTCCCAAAAGTGTCAAAAATGTCAGTCAGGGGTCCGATCTGTTCGCCGCAATGTCGCAGTCCCGCACAAAAAAATCGCAGATCTCCGCCAGATCGCCGCCATTACTAGTTAAAAAAAAAAACAATAAAAATGACATAAATTTCCCGTAGTTAGTAGCTGCGATAACTTTTGCGCAAACCAATCAAAATACGCTTATTGAGGGATTTTTTTTACCGAAAATATGTAGCAGAAAACAAATTGGCAAAAAAAGTTAAAAAATTTTGATTTTTACATTTTTTGGGGGGGGGGGGGGGGATTTCATATAAAAAAATTTGAAAAATGTTGTTATTTTTTCAAAATTGTCACTCTTTTTTTTTGTATATAGCGCAAAAAGTAAAAATCGCACAGGTGATCAAATACCACCAAAAGAAAGCTCTATTTGTGGGGAAAAAAAGGACATAAATTTAATTTGGGTACAGCATCGCACGACCGCGCAATTGTCCCTTAAATTAACGCAGTGCCAAATTGCAAAATATGGCCTGGTCAGGAAGGGGGTAAAATCTTCAGTCTTAAAGCAATTAAAAATACGCTCATTGAGAATTTTTTTGTCAAAGACATGTAGCTAAATACATTTTGGCCTAAATATATGACAAAAATTGAATATACAGTATTGGATATTTTTTAACTGTCAAAGTAGAAGAATATTGTTATTTTTTTCAAAATTGTCGTATTTTTTTATTAATATCGCAAAAAATGAAAAGCACAGAGGTGATCAAATACCACCAAAAAAAAGCTCTGTTTGTGGGAAAAAAGGACGTAAATTTTGTTTGGGTACAGCGTTGAATGACCGCGCAATTTTCAGTTAAAGTCGCACAGTGCCGAATCGCAACTATTTCTCTAAATAAAATAAAAAACTTTTTTATGACATTCTTGTCACGTTGTGGTGCCGAAAAAGTCTATGCTCATAGCAATAGCAAATTCCCCTCTTTTCATATACTGGAAAGCTGCCACCGCTGATGCCTGGGCTCTCTAATCCTCCCTCCCCCCGCATGGCAGCAGCGCTGTGACAAGGGGGGTAGTGAGTGTGGACTGTCAGTGTATTTCCCTGCTCACATCCCTTCTGTCAAGCAGCGCTGGACAGGGACAGAGCAGCACTTGCAGAGATTGCCGCCTGCTCTGATTCATCCTGCCTCCCCATTGGCTGCAGCCAAGCACCAATGAGGAGGTTGAAATGTGCACCATGGGACATTTAGTCCCAGAAGACTATAGGGAGAGAGAGAGAGAGAGATCATGAGAGAGACTGGAGCAGCACACTGTGAGCCAGGGGACAGAGAGGCTGCAAGGATACTCCCCCTGCAGTGCCAGGTGCGGGCCTTGCCACGGGCAACCGAGAGTGAATGGACATCTGTTCGGAGGAAGTGTTGCTGTGCCGCTGGGATTGGTGAGAGGCCCTTGCGGTCATTATCTGTGGCTGTTATTAATTGCAGTGTTGGCACTTTGAAAAAAATAAGTTGGTTTTGTGTCGCAGTTTGGGCACTCGGGCTCAAAAAAGTTTGCCATCACCAGGGCCGTCTTTCCGAATGGGCATGCCAAGGGGCCCCACACACAGGGTGGCAATGATCTGTCCCCCCAGGCCAGATTAGTTTACCTGGTAGTCTAGGCCCCCCCCCCCCCGACCAGTTTGTCCCCTGGGAACGGGTGTCGGCTGCTTTGCTGTGGCTCTGAGTCTCCGCTGCACTGGTTGCTAGGAAGGCAGCCGAATGGCATCTAGCAACCAGTGACATCCTGAGTAGAGGAGACCCAGCATGCATAGGGAAGAAGAATCCTCCTCGGCTCGTCCTCCTCTGCCCCTAGAATGGCTCCACCCACCTCCACCCTTCATGTGCTGTGCTGCTGTGGAAGGTAATTAGACTGCTGCAGGCTGCTTGATTTTTCTCTCTCACTCTCTCTCCATCCTCTGTGTGTCATCCTGTGTGCCATTGTACATCCTGTGTGCCATGTACATCCTGTGTGCCATCCTGTGTGCCATGTACATACTGTGTGCCATGTACATACTGTGTGCCATCCTGTGTGCCATGTACATCCTGTGTGTTATCCTGTGTGCCATGTACATCCTGTGTGCCATGTACATACGGTGTGCCATCCTGTGTGCCATGTACATCCTGTGTGCCATGTACATACTGTGTGCCATCCTGTGTGCCATGTACATCCTGTGTGTCATGTACATACTGTTTGCCATCCTGTGTGCCATGTGCATCCTGTGTGCCATCCTGTGTGCCATGTACATACTGTGTGCCATGCTGTGTGCCATGTACATCCTGTGTGCCATGTACATACTGTGTGCCATCCTGTGTGCCATGTACATCCTGTGTGTCATCCTGTGTGCCATGTACATCCTCTGTGTCATCCTGTGTGCCATGCACATCCTGTGTGTCATCCTGAGTGCCATGTACATACTGTGCCATGTACATCCTGTGTGCCATGTACATACTGTGGGCCATCCTGTGTGCCATGTACATCCTGTGTGCCATGTACATCCTGTGTGTCATCCTGTGTGCCATGTAAATCCTCTGTGTGCCATCCTGTGTGCCATGTAAATCCTCTGTAGGTCATCCTGTGTGCCATGTACATCCTGTGTGTCATCCTGTGTACCATGTACATACTGTGTCATCATGTGTGCCATGTTCATCCTGTGTGTGCCATCCTGTGTACCATGTACATCCTCTGTGTGCCATCCTGTGTGCCATGTACATCCTGTGTGTGCCATCCTGTGTGCCATGTACATCCTCTGTGTGTCATCCTGTGTGCCATGTACATCTTGTGTGTGCCATCCTGTGTGTGCCATCCTGTGTGCCATGTACATCCTGTGTGTCATCCTGTGTGCCATGTACATTCTCTGTGTGCCATGTACATCCTCTGTGTGCCATCCTATACCTGCCATGTACATCTTCTGTCTGTGCCATCCTTTACCTGCCATGTACATCCTCTGTGTGCCATCCTCTGTGTGCCATCCTATACTTTCCATGTACATCCTCTGTCTGTGCCATCCTATACCTGCCATGTACATCCTCTGTCTGTGCCATCCTTTACCTGCCATGTACATCCTCTGTGTGCCATCCTATACTTGCCATGTACATCTTCTGTCTGTGCCATCCTATACTTGCCATGTACATCCTCTGTCTGTGCCATCCTTTACCTGCCATGTGCATCCTCTGTGTGCCAGCCTATACCTGCCATGTACATCCTCTGTATGCCATCATCTATGTGCCATCCTATATCTTTCCTGTACATCCTCTGTGTGCCATCCTTTATCTGTCCTGTACATCCTCTGTGCCATCCCATACCTGCCATGTACTGTACATCCTCTGTCTGCGCCATCCTATACCTGCCATGTACATCCTCTGTGTGCCATCCTATACTTGCCATGTACATCCTCTGTGTGCTATCATATATCAGTCCTGTACATCCTTATATTGTCCAAATGTTGTGTTAATGTTTAAACACTGATTTTGTTGGAGGTACCAATAAATATCGCCTTATCGATAATTTGCATTTTTATTCTCGTGGGTGATTGTGTAGGCAGGGCCCCAGTGGACTGCATTGCCTGGGGGCCTATAAGGCTCTTAAGATGGCACTGGCCATCACTGGTCTAGAGTAACAAGATGACCATGGGAGGGCGTCAACTCACACATGGCATAGTGTCAATATGCAAACACTGAATATTACAATTTAGGGTTGTAGCATGTAAGTTCCTCAATAATGTCAGGGTAGGAGGTAAAGCTTCCCCTAGTGATCAACCCTAACATGTGCATGCAGAAGTATCCATTTACAAACGAACATGGGCATACAGCCATTCCCTTTTATGGCTAGCTGTATGCCCCACCTGTGGCTCCACGGCTGTGTTTTTTAGGCTGGAAATATTTAAAGTGATTGTAAAGCTTAACATTTTTTTTTTTTAAATAACAAACATGCCTATACTTACCTGCTCTGTGCAATGGTTAAGCAGTCCGGATCTTCTTCTTCTGGGGTCCCCTGCCGGCGGTCTAGACGCCTCCTCTTCATTGGGTGCCCCCACGGAAAGCTGCCTTCCATGGGGGCACCTATGTGGGCTCTCTCCTGAGTCCCGCTTCTGCTTCTATTGACACAGACAGCGGGACGTGGCATGCCCTCTGCTCCTGTGTCACAGTTTTTGATTGCCAGCAGCAGGAGCTAATGGCTGCTACCAATCTGTCCATTGAGGAGAGTGACAATGGTTGGAGCCACTGCACTCATGCACATCGCTGGATCAGATCGGGCTCAGGTAAGAAAAGGGGGGGGGGTCCCCACGGGGAAGCTGCACCAGTGCACCACAGATGGTTTTTCATCTTAATGCATAGAATGCATTAAGGTGAAAAACCTTAAGGCTTTACAACCACTTTAATGCCTATATACATCCATGTGTGTGAGGCCT
>NC_138771.1:35102433-35107433 GCF_965119305.1 Pelophylax lessonae | reverse complement strand
TGGGACAATTTTGGGGATACTATGGGGGCTAGAAGCTGTGCAGCAAGCTGGGGGCTGGAAAGCACTTTGAGAAGTTGGAAGTCACTGGGGACTCTGAGGAGCCTTGGGGGCACTGTCAGAGGTTAAGTGGCACTTTGGGAGGCTGGGTGGCACTAAAGGAGCTGGAAGGCATTTTGGGAGGTTAGGGGATGTACAGCTAGCTGGAAGCCCAGGAGGAAGAAAGCTTCAGCCGGGCAGTGGGACATATATATTAAAAAAGAATAGCGCACACATGCTAAAGAAATGACTATCAATCCCCATTTTACAATCCATAAATAAAAATGGGGATTTGGTCCCACCATATGGCCATATCGTGCTCAAGCTCACCACTGCGTCAAAGTATCCCATTATCAGTGGGTCCTACACTATCCATAAAAAAGGATGAATCCAGCCTCTCTTACCCTTGGAGATAACACTCCTTGCTGGGAGAGATGTGCTACTGCACTACAAGGGACTTCTCCTATATCTACTTGATAGTGGACACTGATAGAGTACAGGTGTGTGTGGGGGCTGGGGTGCTCAACCTCAAAAGTCTGGTCAGACCGAATACATAATAAACAAGCAAAAAATTGGGGGAGCAAACCCTGAACACGTATATCTAAAGCCGGTGCAGCTATGAACCAAGCGACATGTATATTAAAAAAGAATAGCGCACACATGCTAAAGAAATGACTATCAAATATGGAGACAATCCATAAATAAAAATGGGGATTTGGTCCCACCATATGGCCATATCGTGCTCAAGCCCACCACTGCGTCAAAGTACCCCATTATCAGTGGGTCCTACACTATCCATAAAAAAGGATGAATCCAGCCTCTCTAACCCAGGGCAGTGGGACATGGGCCTGGTGGTTGAGAACCAGTGGTAAAAGCAGTGATAGTGTCCTTCACTTTTATTGCTTGGGTCTTGGACTCAGTTCACACCAGAAACCTTAAAGCCCATCTCCAGGGAAACAAAAAATCCCTGCTGCAAGGGCTAAATGCTTGTTTAGGTTACTTTTTATAACTTAATCCTCTGCTGGTGCTCTCCTCTTCTGCCTTATGCTCTGGCTTGTGAACTGCCCCTTGGCATCTTCACGTCCAGTACTTGAAGATGTCAGAGGACCAACAACTGCCAGAGCATAGGGGAGAAGAGTTTGCAGGGACTGTCCTAGCAGCACAGAAGAATCTAAGGAGTAAGAAGAATCTAAGTAAGGAGTAAGGAGCATTCTTCCCAGTGAGCATCACACTAATGTACCCTGTCCTGTAGATATAGTATACGGTGTTCAGCATAAATGAGTACACTCCAATAGTTTTGTCAGAAAACCTTTACTCTCCTTTTAGAATCAACATTTTCCATAGGACGCTATACTACAAAATACTCCCACAAATGCGGGCAATTGATTGCAACCAAGACTTGTTAATTTGCACACGTAAAAAGTATTTTTCAACAACAGATTAATTCAAGACCATGTTGCAAAAATGAATACACCCCAATGAAAGTCTTAGGAGAAAAGCTAAATTTTAGACAACAAAATCCTAATTAACAAGAATTTAACTACAGGGGAGTCTAATTATTCATTAAACAGGTGTCCAGCAGACAGTTAATTATAAAAAGGTGTTACTTAACCACTTAAGCCCCGGAGGATTTGGCTGCTAAACGACCAGAGGGTATTTTGCGATTCGGCACTGCGTGACTTTAACGGACAATTGCGCGGTCGTGCGACGCTGTACCTAAACGAATTTGGCATCCTTTTTTTCCCACAAACAGAGCTTTCTTTTGGCGGTATTTGATCACCTGTGCGATTTTTTGATCACGCGCTATAAACAAAAAAAGAGCGTAAATTTTGCAAAAATAGCAATATTTTTCCCTTTTTTTTATATGAAATTCCCCCCAAAAAAAATGTAAAAATCAAAATTTTTTAATATTTTCGGCTAATTTGTTTTATGCTACCTATGTTTGGTAAAAAAAAAATCGCAAAAAGCGTATTTTGATTGGTTTGCGCAAAAGTTATTGCGTTTACTAACAAAGGGAAAGATTTTTGTCATTTTTGTTGTTTTTTTTTTTAACGCGTAATGGCGGCGATCTGCGATTTTTTTTGCGGTACTGCGACATTGCGGCGGACAGATCGGACCCTTGACTGACATTTTTGACACTTTTGGGGTTACCAGTGACATTTCTACAGTAATCAGTGCTATATATATGCACTGTTACTGTAAAAATACACTGGTAGTGAAGGGGTTAACTTTATTTGAGAGGGAGGGGCTGTGTGTGTCCCTAGGGGCATGATTCTAACTGTGATTGGCTGTGGCTTCAACTGTATGCAGAGTGATCAATGGATCTACATAGTAGATCCATGTGATCATCTCTCATACAGAGAGGAGAATGACAGGCAGCTTGTTTACACAAGCTGCCTGACTTTCTCCCTCTCCCCCGCCGATCGGGTCCGCCGGTCACACGCGCGGGGGGGTCCGTGACCACGCGGGAGCGGGAGCGCGCCTCCGGCGGCGCGCGCTCGCTCCCTAAACCCTCACAGGCGAGCGACGTAGACCTACGTCACTTTGCCTGTGAGGGGCTGACCGCCACCGTAGATAGTCGTGCGGCGGTCGGCAAGTGGTTAACAAAAAACCCTTCCCATTTCATGCTGTCTGCAATGACACCACATGGAGGAGAAATGTCACAAGGCCTGAGAAAGAAAAACATTTCTTTACACAAGAAGGGTGAAAGCTACAAGAAGATCAGCAAAGCTTTATGTATTAGTCAGAATACGGCTGCAAACGTAATACAAAAATTTAATAAAAATGGAACTGCAACCATCCCACAGGGACATCCAGGCCATCCATGGAAGCTAACACCTCAGCAGGAGCATCTTCTAATGAGAAGGGTTGAAGAAAATCACCATGCAAGTTCACTGCAGTTAGCTAAAAAACTAGGTAGCACAATTCCCAGCCACGTTGCTGGATATGGGTCCCCCTGGGTCACCGCACATTTAAGCATGTTCTCCAAGTGTGAGCACTGAGACAAGAACCAGTCCAGTATCTTTGGATTTTTTTGGTTTATTTTGGAACTTGGATGGGAGAAGGGATGAGTGGGATACTTCTGTATCTGAACTATGCACAATTGGCAGGGACTCTGTATAAATGCCGATTGCTGCTTGCTGGCGCCCGCTGAATGCTGGTTAACGCTGACTTGATGCTGGTTAACGCTGACTTGACACTGGTTAACGCTGACTTGACACTGGTATTTCCCTGTTTCCAGTGGAAGTTCTCTTTTTGCTTCCTGAGGTACTCTTTCCTGAAGTACCTACATGTACAACTTTGCTGCACTGCTGAATGCTTCAGGGCCCACACTGGCGCTCCCTTTACTTCCCTATCTTCAGGGCTTTAACACTTGGCACCCCCTTTCACTGCCATCACTACTGGTTAGCCGGCTCCTGGATCCCCTTGACCTTCTGGAGTGGTCCCCTCTCCTAGGCAGACCCCTGGGCAGATCTAGAGTACTCACGATACTGTTTTTCCTGAAGGTCTCTGCCCAGTAGCTCCACTCAGTCAGCAACTCTGGATCCCTCTCTGCAGCCCAGCTCAACCTTCGGTCCCTAGGCCGACTGCCTGGACCACCTTCACTCTCTCTTTGACAGGAGGAGAAACAGCCGTCAGCCTCCTCCCGGGACTCTGCTTCCCGCCAAAGATGCCCTGTCACATGCTCCCTCCAGACTTATACCCCATCCCAGGGTGTGTTGCGGCAGATTCCACTCACTGAGATAGTCATAAGCCCTGGTGTGCTATTGGCTGGGTTTCCTCCACTGTCCAACAATGTATCTCATTGGATACAGTGGGGAGACTCCCCAGACACAACAGGCACACCTGGAAACATGTGACAGACTGACTATTCAGGCCCCCCTGATAAGCAGACAGGGCCACCTATGCATTTACCTAGCACCTACCTAGGAGGGTGCTACAAGTAGAAAGCCAAAATGGGGTGTTTGTGTTTCCCGTGACACAATATGGTGTACACTGCAGAGGAATGGAATGCATGGATGTTGTCCATGAAGGAAGCCTCTCCTAAACCCCCTGTAAAAAAAAGCCTGCCTATAATTTGCCAGGGCCCATGCTGAAAAAGAAGACTACTGGGACTGTACTGGGACCTACTCTGGAGTGATGAGACCAAGATAAATGTTTTTGGAGCTGATGGCTTCAAGACTGTATGGCGTTGCAAGGGTGAGGAGTACAAATAAAATTGCATGGTGCCCACAGTGAAACATAGTGGTGGCAGTGTCCTTCTGTGGGGCTGCATGAGTGCTGCTGATGTCCAGGAGCTGCATTTCATTGACGGTATCATGAATTCACAGATGTACTGCTCTATATTAAAAGAGAAGATGCTACCATCACTCCATGCCCTTGATTGTTGTGCACTTCTCCAACATGACAACATGATCCAAAACAAACATCTAAGGCCACTGTTACATTTCTGAAGAAGAACAGGTTGAAAGTGATTCAGTGACCAAGTACTGTTATGGCACTTTTTCACTGCAAGTACCGGCTCGGCTCTACTCGGCCCTGCTTGGCCCGGTTTGCTTTTCCACTGCTGGTACCGCATGGTACGGTGTTGGAACAGTTCGGTACGGTACGGTATGGTTTGCTTTTCCACTAAAGTAGTACTAAATTTAAGTGGGTGGGATAACAACGGGGTGGGTGGGATTCTCTGACCAATCAGTGGCTAGTAGTGGCTGCATGCAAAGGATTGTGGGATATGGTACCGGGTATGGTACCTCTTGGAACCACAATCGAGTAGGTACTGTTTTTGAGAGCCGTACCGTTCGGTTCTATGCAGTGGAAAAGCACCGACGTACCGTACAGTACCGAACCGTTCCTACAATATACCATGCGGTACCAGCAGTGGAAAAGCACAAAAGCGTGCCAAACCGTTCGGTTCCATGCAGTGGAAAAGCGCCATATGTCTCCTGATCTGAACCCAATCGAAC
>NC_138771.1:35042433-35097433 GCF_965119305.1 Pelophylax lessonae | reverse complement strand
TTGCCTTCTCGAAGATTTACCTCCCTTCCTGACCAGGCCATTTTTTGCGATACGACACTGCATTACTTTAGCTGACAATTGCGCGAACATGCGATGCTGTACCCAAATGTATGTCCTTTTTCCCCACGAATAGAGCTTTATTTTGGTGGTATTTGATCACCTCTAGAGTTTTTATTTTTTGTGATGTAAACAAAAAAATCCAACAATATTAAAATATATATATATATATATATTTTTTTTTTTTTTTTTTTTTACTTTTTGCTATAAAACATTCCCCAAAAAAATTTAAAATCTAATTTTTTTCATCAGTTGAGGCCAATATGTATTTTGCTACATATTTTTTGTAAAATAAAAACCTAATCGGTGTACTTTGATTGGTTTGCGCAAAACGTATACAAACTATGGGATACATTTATGGACTTTTTATTATTATTTTTTATTGTTTTTACTAGTAATGGCGGTGATCAGCGATTTTTAGTGGGACACATCCAATAAAAAAAAAAAAAACTGAATAAAAAATCAAATTTCTTTATCAATTTAGGCCAATATGTATTCTGCCACATTTTATGGTAAAATAAAAGCCTAATAGGTGTATTTTGATTGGTTTGCACAAAAGGTATAACGTCTACAAACTATGGGATAGATTTATGGACTTTTTATTATTATTTTTTTATTGTTTTTACTAGAAATGAGGGCGATCAGCGATTTTTAGTGGGACACATCCAATAAAAGAAAACTGAAAAAAAAAAATCGAATTTCTTTATCAATTTAGGCCAATATGTATTCTGCTACATATTTTTGGCAAAAAAAAATCCCAATAAGAGTATATTAATTGGTTTACACAAAAGCTATAGTGTCTACAAACTATGGGATATTTTTATTTATTTCTTTTTTTTACTAGTAATGGCGATGATCAGCGACTTGTAGCGGGACTGTGATATTGCGGCACACAGTCGAACACTAACTGACACTTTTGACACTTTTTGGGGACCAGTGACACTAATACAATGATCAGTGCTAAAAAAATATGCACTGTCACTGTACTTATGGCACTCACTGAGAACGGGTTAACATCAGGTACGATCAAAGGGTTAACTGTGTGCCTAGCTAGTGATTTTGTGTACTGTGGGTGGTGCTTTTATTAGGGGAAGGCAGCGATCAGTGTCCCTGCTTTGCAGGAACACAGGGTCCATGCCTTGCCTACTGACATTACGGCGATCTGCCTTGTTTACATAATCAGACCACTGTTCTCTCTCTGTACTGAAGGATCGGCGGGTGCCAGCGGACATCGAGTCTGTGATACCTGCCGATCAGCTCCATCTGTGTATAAGCACAGTGAGAGCGGGCCGCTGGCGGCGCACGTGCGCGCCCCCAACCCAGAAATGTCAGATCACACACTAGGTACGTGATCCGGCGCAGCAGTGCCACTTTGCCGCCGTATAAGTAACTTACATGGTCAGCAAGTGGTTAAAAAATACATTGAATACAATTAATAAACACAAGCAGCGCTGATAACTATATAAACATGTCATAAATACATGAATGAACCCTGTATCCACAGAGCTGACGTCATCAATGATTATAGCGTCTAAAGTCCATGAAAGTAAAAACAGTCCATCACCAGGTGACCTTTCAGTGAAGGGAAATAACAAACACCAACATCTGTATCAAGCTGCTAGGGATATGCCTCCACCTCACCATGTGTACCCCAAGGACGCCCTCCGTTGAAGTCTGCTGACGAAACGTACGTCAGGGCGGTGACTTGCGCGGTCACCCTAGCAACAGGACGCCATCTAGCCTCGGTGAACTTCCGGGACGCCGCTGAGTGAGCGGGAGTTAAGCGGCTGGACGGTAACCCTACGCTGATATTTTATACAATGCTGTTTTTATTTTCTGCCAATGTAAGTGTGATGGGAGAGGGTTTTTGAATAAAGGTGCATTTTCTTTCAAACAATATTGCCCTATTGTGCATCTGTTTTCACTCCCCATATGCTTTGATGGCTGAGAGTTTATCTGATTGTGAAGCGGTCTGAAGCAAAGATAAGAGTCTGTGGAGGATTTACATGCTTGATGTACGGCAAGTTCTGGTAAGAGCATTACCATTGGGGTACACATGGTGAGGTGGAGGCATATCCCTAGCAGCTTGATACAGATGTTGGTGTTTGTTATTTCCCTTCACTGAAAGGTCACCTGGTGATGGACTGTTTTTACTTTCATGGACTTTAGACGCTATAATCATTGATGACGTCAGCTCTGTGGATACAGGGTTCATTCATGTATTTATGACATGTTTATATAGTTATCAGCGCTGCTTGTGTTTATTAATTTCGATTGATATGCACCTTATTTATATTGTTTATTTTAAGGCAGCAGCTTTTTAATTCATTTGTTTGTTTATCTTATGGTCTATATGCACATAAGATTTATCCATTGACCTAAGCGCTGGGTGATTGGGTTATCAGTTCTTCTGAACACTCAGTCCTTTTTTGTACATTGAATACAATACTTATTTAAAGTGATTGTAAACCTCTGACATGAAAAATAAGCAATACATATCCCTCTATATAGTGTGTACTTGCTTTGATCCAAAGCACTTAGTGTGATTTTTGTCTGCTCTCTCATTCTTCTGCTATCTGCTTGAGACATTTCTGAACACCTTATAATCTTGGGAGGTGGCCCCAACCCCTATAGCACACAGCAGGTGATTGACAGCCTCAGCTGTGCATGACTCCTTATGAGACTGTGCAAAGGTCGGGTGTGACCATTCCCTTCACTTACGTCTCAGATTACACTCAGCTCCCTGCTCTATGCTGTGAAGTGTATGATATTAGATCACCCTCCTGCCTTTTGAAGCTCAGAAATGCTGTTTAAATTGCGTGCTTTAGAAGGCTACATTACAAACAACAACAACATTTCCAGCACACTTACCAGCTAGCCTGCATAATAACAATTTAGCCGTTTTTAGGAGTTCATGTCAAAGACAGAGGGTTTAGTTGCACACATTTGCAAATATATATGAAAGCCACAGTGGCTACTCAAGGCTCCTCTGTATACTGGGGTCCTAACTATATTTTTGAGAGTGTCCAAGATGATGCACATATAGAGATGGATAAGTTAAGAGCAGGTTTGCCTGGAGGGGGCCCACTTGTCCTTAAAGCCACAGGGACACATTGGATGCCCAATGGCAGCTGAAAGCATCCCATTCATCCCCACGCACAGTTCAACCAGAAAGCTGTGCAGGTAAGTGGCAACCATCTCAATCTAAGTAGCTTTTACATTAAGGTGTAGGGGCTTAGCACATTATAAACAACAAAAATTTCCCCAGCACACTTACCAGCTAGCTTGAAAAAAAAAACAAAACAAAGAAGCCCTGTCTAACAGTTTATGTCAAAGAAAGAGGGTTTAGTTCCTTTAGAAGGCTGTAGAAGAGAGATGGCAGTAGATAAACAGGTGCAACTAATAGAGAAGGGACTTGTTTTATCTCTGTGTATCACCCGAGGCCAATCAGTTTAATGTGTACATGTAAGGGTTTACAATTACTTTAAAGGCCAGCTGTACCTTACAAATAGAATACTCTAGTCTACTCCTCCTGATCTAACCTAAGCTATCACCACCACTAGGGATGTGCTTAAAGTGGAGCTCCACCCAAAAGGGGAAGCTCTACTTGTTTTCTTTCCCCTCCCTCCGGCGCCACATTTGGCACCTTTCGGGTGGAGGGAGGAGCAGGTGCTTGTTTTTGACAGGTACCCATTCCCACTTCCGGGAGATATTGCCACTGCGAGATTCCTCGGAAGTTTGGCACCCCTCCTCCTTCTTCTGCCGCCGGGCCACTTCACTGCTGGTTTCCCTCACAATGAATGGCAGTGGCAGCACCGTCAAGAGCTGATCGGAAAATCAGCTGGGGTGCCGACATCGCTAGATCCCTGGACAGGTAAGTGTCCTAAGTCAGCAGCTACAGTATTTGTAGCTGCTGACTTTTAATTGTTTTTTTTTTTTTTTGGGGGGGGGGGACGGAACTCTTCTTTAGGCTTTAATCCAAACGTAAGTTTGGACTGAACCCTTGCTTTTCAGCATTCAAGTGCCAGAGCATCTACCCATTTGGCAAGAGCCAAACATCATGTGTAAACATGGTTACTACCACTACAATACATGACAGCTTCTTGCTGTCAATGGTTGTTAAAGTGGTTATAAAGCCCATTCATAAAATTTGAGCTAAGCACATATATCTGTAGTGTTTACTTATCTCTTTCGAAAGCTCTTAGTGTCATTTCTCTCTGGTGCTTCGTTCCTCTGTTATCAGCATGGGTCACTTCTGACAAGTTCTGCGACACATGAGATAACATGAGCTCAAAATTTGTGTCAGTGAGGTTGCTTAGAGGGAGATAAGTAGGGAGCATATCTATTCAGAATACAGCTCTGCATGTTCCTTCCTTCCTCTGCCTATGTGGAGGGGGAGTGTGTCCCAATTCCTCCAATCAGCTCTCACACAATGTAAGTCCAGTCTCCCCACTCCCCCCTATGTACTGCTGAAATATGGAGAAAGATTTTTAACACGATCTGCACTTTTTAAAGGGTGTAGAAAGGGGAAGACAGCAGTTATACAAGTAAAACTTATGTAGGAGGATTTGTTTCACCTTTGTGGATCATCTGAGGCTATTTACTTCACTGGGTATATGTGAGGGTTTACATCCACTTTAAGAACACCAGCAGGTGCCGGCATCGGCATGCCTTCAACAATCAATGATGTCACCAGCCCCATTCACCTACATGGCCAGAAATATACAGCCATGTAAACAAAGGAGTAGAATTAGTTAAAAAAAAAAAAAAAAATACGGAATGGGGTATCCCTCCCCTCTCCTCCATCCCCCAATTAATACCAGGCCCTTTAGGTTTGGTATGAATTTTAAGAGGGACCTCACACAATAAAAAATAAAATCTATATGAAGGGACCTCCCCCTTATTACATTTAGGAGGAAACCCACGTAGAATAAGTAATAAGAAAAAAATTGGGGTCCCCCTCCACAAATCAACACCAGACCTTTATCTGAACATGCAACTTAGCAGGCCAGGAAAGGGGGGACTAGCGTGTGCTCCCCCTCCTGAACCATATCAGGCCACACGCTCCTTAAAATGGTGGGGTACCTTCCCTTGGGTTACTTGTTGATAAGGACAAGTGTCTCTTCCCCACAACCAGGGCCTGGCGGTTGCGGAAGTCTGCAGACAGGGGCTTATCAAAATCTACAGTCAGTCATGTGTCATCATCAGTGATGTAGATGCCCACTGACCTCCCAAAAGAAAAACCCATCGACATGTGTCTAATCCTGTCACTTCACTCTTGTTGAATGACAGGTTCGACTAATGTCTTAACATTTACCTGTTCGGCAGAAGCCAGACTTATTATAATTTCAATACTATTACTACAAATATGATACAGATGCAAAACAGATCCTGCATCACCCATGTGTACTTGTCAAAAAAACATACATAGAATATGCACTTGTAAAAAGCTGTCTTACAATTTACATTTTTTTTTTTAGAATGAGTGTACTAGGGTACTATGAGCCAATTACTCATTCACATAATGGGGAATAGAATCTGGGTCCCCCCTATTGTAAAAGGGCTCCTGCAGATTTCAAATAAGCCCCCACAGCAACTAGGGTTGAGGGGAAGAGGCCCTGGTCTTCATCAAAACGTTCTCTGCTTTTATTGATGCTTAAAGTGAAACAATAGAAATGAAAAATTCCTTTAAAAATGGTGCCTGGGGGTCCCCTTAACGTGCCTGTAAAGTAGCGTACTTGTGCGATATACTGACATTTCTAAATGAAAAAAATGTAATTTAAACTTGCTCAGGGCTGTAATGTATTGTCGGCTCCCGGCAATACAGATGAAAAAAAAAAATGAAAAAAAAAAAAAAAAAAATGAAATAAATAAAAAGACATATGTGGGGCCCCCCCAAAATCCATACCAGACCCTTATCCGAGCATGCAGCTTGGCAGGTCTGGAAAGGGGGGGCCAGCGAATGCTCCATCCCCTCCTAAACCATACCAGGCCCTCTGCCCCCCGCACCTCAAAGCACCTTGTTGATGGGGACAAGGGCCTCTTCCCGACAACCTTGGGCTGTGGTTGTCGGGGTCTGCGTGGTGGGGCATATCGCAATCTGGAAGCCCCCTTTAACAAGGGGGGCCCTCACTTCCCGCCCCCCCCCCTATGTAAATGAGTATCGTGTACATCGTACCCGTACCCATTCACCAAAAAAGTGCAAAAAAGTAAAAACCACAGGAAACAGTTTTTGACAAGTCCCTTATTAAAAAAAACAAAAAATAGTGTCCCTCGATGTAAATCCATCATCAATCACGATGCCCGCCAAATCCGAAAAATAGAAAAACATTAAAAAAGGCTTTGCTTCTTAAGAGGCTACCCCCGTATACCTGATCTTCATCTTCGACAGTTCTTTTATAGGTAAGGGGCGGGGCCACCTGGCTACATCCCCCAGTGGCAGTGTCCCCTTCTGACATCAGGTGATGTCATGTGACTTCAGAAGGGGCAGTGCCACCGGGTGACGTAGGCGAGTGGCCTGGCCCCTTGCCTATAAAAGAACTGTCAAAGCCGAAGACTGAGCACACGGCGGGTAGCCTCTTAAGAGGTGAAGTTTTTCTAAATTATTTTCTATTTTTCGGGTCCGGCGGGTGTCATGATTGACGATGGATTTACATCAAGGGACATTATTTTTTCTCTTTTTTTCTTTTTAATAAAGGACTTGTCAAAAACTGTTTCCTGTGGTTTTTACTTTTTTTACACTTTTTTGGTGAATGGGTATGGTACGATGTACCTGATACCCATTCACATAGGGGGGGGGCAGGATCTGGGGGCCCCCTTGTTAAAGGGGGCTTCCACATTCTGATAAGCCCCAGATGCACAGCGCTCATTGGCATCTATGGGAAATCTTGGTCAGCTTGACATTGCACTGATACCGAGGCATAATTGACAAGGATACCAAACTTGGGGAGCATTGAGAGGGGACCCAGGACTACAACATATCTATACATTTTAAAAGTGGGGTATGCCTGTATACTACACTGACTGCACTAAGCTGACTGAACTCACTATTCACTAGCTACCTGCCTAATCTCTATTGTCATACACTATACACGGCTTCTGTATTAGCAGCAACCTTATATAGTGTGGGGTGTGGACTTGGCCCCTGAGCAAGTATTGGCTAAAGGTACCCTGCCTTTGGCCAATCATGGCTCTGACAGGACACTGTGCTGTGATTGGCCAAACCATACAGGTCAGGTGCATGCTTAGGATAATCACAAGCACTTAATACAATGCGATCGCCATACATTGGTCCAAGCTAGAGCAATATAACTATGTTCTTCTTTAAAAAAAGATAATCTAAGGCCTCATGCACACTGGTTTATTGTAAATGCTGTTTATACTGACAGGAGAAAATCAGCTTTAAAAATTCACCTATGCTGCATTTTATTCAAACCAGTTTAAGCGAGTTTAGCAGTGTTTGGTGTCTAGGCATTTATTTATTTATTTGGCCAGAATTTTAATTTATTCGGGCCATTGAAATAAATAAACATAGCTCTTAGGTGCGTTTAGCCGTGCTTGGCGTTTTTACCCCCTAAAGCTCCTCTCCTGAACATGATTCTTCTGCCTACAGAAGAGGAGCTTTGACTGCCTCTAAAAGCCTATGTGTGTATGGATGCATAGGCTTTTACTGAGTTGCATTCAGGTGCTTAGATAAAAATGTCCAAAACACCAAAAACTGTCAGTTTAGGAGGACCAGTGTGCATGAGGCCTACTTAACAAGTAGATGTTATTCTATATCGTTTATCACTATGTAGCACCCTCTATCTAGTGTGCTAGTTGTGTATAGTTGAGCCAGGCTGGGTTGAATCTGGGTCAGGGTGGAGAGACTCAGGGAGAGCTGGATGACTGAGCAAGCAGCATCTCTGGTACATTCCTCTGTTTTCTGGAACCTTGGAGAAGCTTCCAGATGTAGTGGGAGCTGCTTGGAATATTTACGAGGTCCTTGACCAATCCCAAGCAGAAAGGGGCTGGAAGGGGGCCTGTTTGCCTCATAAAACGCCATGAGTCATGCCAGCAGGGGCAGTCGGTGGAAAAAGGAGATGGAGTGCTTAGAGGGCTGTCAGAGGCCCTCGCAGGGAGGCCCCCTAGTCTGGGGGGGGGGGCTGACCTTGGGCCTGGGGCTCGGGTGCTGGAAGGATCCCCCACAACAAGAATCCCTTCCTGGATGCATGGGAGCAAGAAGAGAGGACAGCAGGAGCATGTCAGCACGTCTGGGAGATATCCTTTAGAAGTCAGCCAGGTGGGCTGGTGAGTGTTTGGTCTGGGAAGACTGTGAAGAAGTTACCCAGGAGGGCTAGTGAAAGGAGCAGCCAGGTGGGTTACCAGTGACTTAAGAGTTGGTGCTGGGATCAGTAGCTACAGCGATTAATGCTAGATACTGAACTTTGCTACACAAGGGGCCTCAGGTTCCTGCCTATAACAGGCTTTTGCTCTAATCTGACAGAATGCTGTGTCAGATCATCTAACAGTGTGCCAGTGGAGTTCTGCAAGAAAATGAGTGCTGGAGGAAGCAGAGGAGTGTAAATAGACTGTATACAGGACAAGTTGTTTCTGAAGTTATTCTGAAGTCGTGAAGTCAAGCGGGCATCCCATAACTCCCAATCCCTATTCAAGTTTTAATCCCAATTTTCTGACTCTAAAGTGATTGTGAAAATTTGGTGTACCTGAATGTGCAAGGTGGGGGAACCCAATTAAATTGAGGGGGTGCACTACAACTACAAGCCAATTTTTTTTTTTTTTTTTTTTGAGCATTTGGATTGTTTATAAAATTCCTTTTTTGTAAATTTCTTGAAGTGACTTTAGAAGTAAAAATAACTTCTGAAAAAACAATGCTGCATCAAGGCAAAATTCCAGGTATCCACGTCAGGTATCCACGTGACCAAATTTATGGAAGGGTCTTGTGATGTCATTTTTTAGACTCTAGATGAATAATTTAAAGTTTCTCTAATCTGCGGTGTCAGTCCCATTTGGTGGAAGGCAGGCTTCAGTTTATGATGTCAACTATAGCGGCAAAGGTTAATGGCAGTCCTCTAAGAATGTACTTAGTTGCAGTGCCTTGTGTAAACCATTTATCCAGTCTGACCTCAGATGCTATCATAACACTGGGTGACAACATATAACCTTCATCAAGTGATCTCGGGGGATATCTGCTGTGCTAAACCTATGACCAAACAGAATCCCAGGGAAAACAAGCTAGAGGACAGTTTAGGTTGCAGGAGTACCTGTTTCATCAAGTAATGTCCTGTGTTTAACCACTTCTGGACGGGAAGGTTTAACTCCTCTTCATGACCAGGCTATTTTTTGCGATTCGGCACTGCGTTAATTTTAACGGACAATTGTGCGGTCGTGCGACGCTGTACCCAAATAAAATTGATGTCCTTTTCCCCCATAAATAGAGCTTTCTTTTGGTGGTATTTGATCACCGCTGCGATTTTTATTTTTTGCGCTTTAAACAAAAAGAGTGACAATTTTGAAAAAAAAAATATATATTTTTTCATTTCTGCTATAAAATATAGCCAATAAAAATTAAAAATGAAAAAATCTAATTTTTTTCATTATTTTAGGCCAATTTCTATTCTGCTACATGTTTTTGGTAAACAAAAATTCCAATAAGTGTATATTGATTGATTTGTGCAAAAGTTATCGCGTCTACAAACAAGGGGAAAGATTTATGTCATTTTTTTTTTTTACTAGTAATGGCGGCGGTCAGCGATTTTTAGCAGGACTGCGACATTGCGGCGGACAGACAGGTCACCTAACTGACACTTTTGACACGTTTGGGGGATCAGATGCACTGCTACTGTACTAATGACACTGGCAGGGAAGGGGTAAACACCAGGGGCGATCAAAGGGTTAAGTGTGTCCCTAGGTGATACTTTCTAACTGTGTGGGGGATGGATTCACTAGATGAACATAGAGATCTGTGCTCCTGAATATCAGGAACACAAGATCACTGTGTTCATCTATGATAGACCGGCAGTCTGCCTTGTTTACAAGTTCTGTAACTATGGGGAACGATCGCGGGTGGCCCGCGGACATCGCGTCCACCCATCCCGCTGATTGGGTCCCCAACTGGCTATTACACGAAACGACGTACAGACACGTCATTTCGCATAATAGAGCCAACCTGCCACAGTATATGTGGTTAAGAAGTAATACCATGCAATATAGAAGAAAAGGTCAAGCAACAATTTCTGTTGATTGCTTTCTGTTCCAAGTTTGTTGGTGATGTGCTTAGAAGCTGGAGTAACTTAACTTTAGTAGTTCAATTGGTTGAGATAGGAAATGAACTGTTGCTAGACATGTGCAGTTCGTTTAGTTTCAAATCGAAATTCAGACACATTTTTCGTTATTTGGAAATTTGGATGTATCCGTAATTCCAAATTACAATAGTAACACATTTAAATGTATCCAAAATAATGAAAATTTATTTCAGGCCAAATTTGAATTAAATTCAGTTGGCATTCAGATAGTTTTCAAATTAGATTTGCATTTAAATTTCTGAATAGAATAAAATAGAATAGAAAATAAAGGAATATAATAGAATAGAAAAAAAAGAAAAGAAAAGAATAGAAAAAAAACTGAGTAAAAAAGAACAAAATATAATAGAACGTAAAAAGAACAGAATAAAATAGAATAGAAAATAAAGAAATATAATATAATAGAAAAGACCAAAAAAGAAAGAATATAACCATCTTCTGAAATTTGAATAAATTTGAAATTGAATGGAAATAGAAAAGAATAGAATAGAAAGAATACAACCGTCTTCCGCAACTCAAATCTCGAATAGGATAAATTCTGATTTGAATGGAAAAAGATTTAAATTTAAAAATAATAGAAACAAATAGAATAGAACAGAATAAAAAAAAAACAAAAAGCAAAGAATAGAATAGAATAAAATAAAATAGAAAGAATATAACCATTTCCCAAAATTTTAATGGAATAAATTCAAATTTGATAGAATAGAAAATAATAGATGAATATAAAATAGAAAACAAATGAATAGAAAAGATTAGAATTGAAAAGATAGAATAGAATAGAAAATAAAGAACATAACCTTCTTTCGAATAGAATAAATTTGAATTAAAATAGAACAGAAAATAATAGAATAGAAAACAAAAGAATAGAATAGATTAGAGTGGAATAGAATAGAATAGAAAAAAAAAGAATAGAAAAAAAAATAGAATTGAATAAAATAGACTATAACCATTTTCCCGAAATTCGAATTTTGAATAGAATAAATTTGAAATAGAATAGAATAAAAAAATAACCTTTTTATAATAGAAAAGAAAATAATAGAATAGAAAATAAAATAAAAGAATAGAATAGAAAAGAACAGAAAAAAATAATAGCTTAGAATGGAAAAGATAATATAATCATTTTCCAAAATTCACATTTTGAATGGAAAAATTTGAATTAGACCAGAATTCCATATGATATCCATTTAAATTTTCCAAATGCGGTCAAATTTAATTCAATTCGACCGAATTTGAAAAATTGTATTCAAATCCGAATAAACAAAACTAATTCCAAAAATGACTTAAATTAATTTAACAAATTTAACTAAACAAGTTTATGTAAATAACGAATCGAAACAAAATGCAACAAAAATTATTTTTTTTTCATTCTGCACATCTAACTGTTACCCTTAAAGTGTATAAAAAGATACGTTTTGAATATAGTGTTTAAGTCTTAAAAGAGAGGATTTTATTGCTGTCAGGACTAGAAATGAACTTGGATTCAGCTCTGGGTTAGGTCCAAACCTATGTCCAGTCAAATCCAGAAGGCAGCTGCCAGTCCTGGGCCAATGAGCTGCAGGTTAGGGATTCCCCGTCCCGCAGCTGCATGTACACAAAGAGACAGGGAGGCCATATGAACATATTAGGTCAGTGCAAATGACCTAATTACTGCTTGCACAGATTAACATATTATTAAACCCAAAAACTAAATTTATTCAATTTTTTTTAATTTTCACTTGATGATCTGGTCAGTAAGTTTGTTATTTTTTGCCTTCCTTTACCAATCCAAGCTGTCCAGCAAAAGTGGCAGTTAAGAGGGGTGAGTCAAACTATTTAACATAGAATACCATGATAGGAGTGCGTCCAATAGCCAACTTTTTTATGTAAAACCTTTATTGAAAAAGGAAAAAAAAAAAAAAAAAAGAAAAAGGAAATTTAATATAATCCAAATCTGTGTCTAACACTACGCTTTTCCTAGATTGACAAAGCTGTTGGGGACACCTTAAGACAGGAAATGTATTACTAGCCAGAATACCAGATATAAAAAAAAGGCAAAAAAATTCTAATGAGGCCACTGCATTTAAAGATTGGTAAGCTGCAATGTTACATATTTGCTTTTGGTTTACTGGTGCTTTCATTACACCGTAATAGTGCTTCAGAATCTGTCCAGTCCACTGGGCTTTGTTCTGAGCCTCCTCTCTACGAGAAATGATGGCCTTGCCCATTGTATGACCAAGAGGCAGAGGCATAACTAGAACCTTCAGGGCACCAGTAGAAGAAACCATGAAGGGGCCTCCTGACCGCCTGGGGCTATTTCTATTGGTCCTGGGGCCCTTTATATTGGGTCCTACCCTCCAAGTCCCCCATTGTATGGCCAAGAGACAGAGGAGTAACTGGAACCTTTGAGGCACCAGTTCAAGAAACCATGACGGGCCTCCCTGACCACCTGGGGCTCTTTCTATTGGTCCTGGAGCACTTTCCTCTGATCCCAGGGCCCTTTACTCTTGAAACCCTTTAAAGATCTTTTAAATCTTTGGTCTGAGCCTCCTCTCTATGAGAAATGATGACCTTGCCCATTGTATGACCGAAAGGAAGAGGCGTAACTAGAACCTACAGGGCACCAGTAGAAGAAACCATGAAGGGCCCCCCTGACTGCCTGGGGCCCTTTCTATTGGTCCTGGGGCCCTTTCTTTTGGTCCTGGAGCCCTTTCCTCTGGTCTTGGGGCCCTTCCCTCCAAGTCCCCCATTGTATGGCCAAGAGGCAGAGACGTAACTAGAACCTTCAAGGCACCCGTTCAAGAAACAATGAAGGGCCTCCCTGACCGCCTGGGGCTCTTTCTATTGGTCCTGGAGCACTTTCCTCCAATTCCAGGGCCCTTTACTCTTGAAACCCTTTGAAGATCTTTTAAATCACAAAAATCGCAAGGACATTGCAGGGAAATCACAAGCAAGTTGCAAGCAAGTGACAAGGAAATCATAAGCAAGTCGCACAACTTTGGGGTCACAGCAGCGTGAACCAGGTGCAGCAGGATCCTTTTACATGTTCTGCAGCAGGCCCCCTTCCTACCATCTTTGGGCCCTCCCTCTGTGGTGGAATACCAGGGCCCAGTCACAAGTGTGACCTTTGTGACCCTGAGGGCACTTTATACTGATATACTTGGAATATTTGTAAAAGTCAAAAACTGAAACCTGGGCCGTATCTGTTTTAAACCAGTCCTAGCACTGATCTCCAAACATCTTTCAAATATGCCTCTCTAGGCCACTTTTATGAAGTAATTCCTTGTAGATTCAATGTTTCCAATACCTTCTAGAAATTGGATTGCCAGATTATAAAATATGTGGTCAGCATAGGGTTTTTTCAATTCAATTTTTTCAATTTTCTTTTGGTTTATCATTAGCTCCAAGCATGTGAATATCCTTTGTTATAAGACAGCTGTTACTCTACTTGTTTCCATATAATAATATTCACATATATTAAACCTTAATGTAAACCAGATACGTGTAACCTGACCATACATTCCTTATTGAGGTTTCAATTATCCATGTATTAGGACAGCCTTTAAATCTAGTGTCCTACAAATTACCCAGCACTGTGGTGCATGTTCCTGTGTTATTGACGGTGCATATTATTCGAGACCACATCCATAAACTTCAAAGACTTATGACTGCAAACAAATATTTTGCCAAATATCTGATACTAGATATCTGTTTTTCTTAAAAGACAAAAGCCCCGAGGAGCCCTGCTTTCAAGGGGAGATTGTGCTTTCTTGGCCTGCGTAAGGAAGACAGGAAGTGAGGCATATGATACAGCAACAATATTTAGATAAGTGTGAGACATCTTTTCTCCCAGAACAATCTGAGTGAACTGTGTCCAAGTCTGGCTTCGGCTAACTTTACATTCTCTTCATCCTCTCTGCTTGATACTTAATGAGGGAATTACTTTTATAGGGACATGTACTGGCTTTGGCAATGGGAAATAGCCACACAGATGTAAGAGGCAATGAAGTACAAAGACCAGAGAGTGGACTGTTATGAACACGAATGGTCTGTCATACGTAGAAGATAAGAAGACAAGTAACAGGACCTTCAATACAATGCAATACACAAAATAGGACTTTTAGGGTACCACATATTTAAAAAACACATTAAAAATGATTATTATTTATTGATACATCAGGTTAAAACTATTCTGAGAATACAAATGTAGCTGACATTAATATTACAATTTATCATCAAATCCCAGGTTGCCACAACCAGGTATATTTGACCAGATATAATGGTTATCTGTGTTGGAACTTCCCAATGCGTTTCAAAGAATCTTCATCAGGGGCTAGAGTTGAACTGTGTTTATAGAAAATACAAAAACAAACGGACAAGAAGGCGCTCGCACCTAATGTATTACCGAAAACATTTATTCAATAAAAAAAATAGCTAAAAATGGATACTCACAAAGTAGCAAGTAAAAATAGCCAATAAACCACATAAAGCCATGCAGTGCTGACACACGTATTCCAATAACATCTTAGGGGTGTAGATCTGACGCATTTCAGGGCCCCCCCTTCTTAAGAGCTAGGCTATCTGGAAGAGTAAGGGGTAGCGATCCCAAAACACATCAGCTCTACACCCCTATGATGTCACTGGAATACGTGTGTCCACACTGCATGGCATTGCGTGGTTTATTGGCTATTTTTACTTGCAACTTTGTGAGTATACATTTTTAGCTATTTTTATAGTGAATGAATGGTATTCGGTAATGCACTAGGTGCGTGCACCTTACTGTCCATTTGTTTTTGTAGTATCACTGGGGGTTACCCCATCCGCCTAGAATTTAGAATTGCTGTTGTCCTTCTTGCATTCCACCACAGAGAACCTCATAGCGCTGGAAGTGATTGTTTGCTTTTGTGTATTTGTTTATAGCAAAAACATACAATGTACGCTTTGCGTGTGCTGATGCACTTTGCGCAAGCAGATTCGCCACTGCATGCCATGTGCCATACTGGGCATTGGCATATTTGCCAGGTCTTCTCCAAATCTTTCCCCGACACAGATTCAGAATTAAACCAAACACTTAAAATGAATTTTGGACGCAATATTTATCTTGTACAAATTTGTATTGCATAAATAGGTGGCTACATAGAGGTAATATGGTAAGGGTGACACAGAAAGAAGGTGTTTGTATAACAGAACACTAAGTGCATCCCAGTAGAACAAAAATAATACAGGTTCAACAGATGTAGCAATAGCCTAGTTTTTGGGAAAGACAAGAGTAGCATAATAAAATGAAATGTTGGCAAAGAACAACAAAATGTTCTTGGTATTGCTGACCATATCCATTGAACCGAGTAGACCCAACAGAGGAGGAGGGAAGTCTTCTATAATCAAGAGGTAAGAAGGGTTTAATAATGTGATTGAAAAAAGTTTAGTAATTATTTGGAATATTTCAGACCAGAATTGTTGTCTGTGGGGCATTGCTACCAAACATGGACACAATACTTATAAGTCAAAGTAACATAAAATAAAAGCAATCCCAGTCAAGTGGGCCAGAAATGTTCACAGGCAACTGTGGAAGGAAGCAGATACCTCACAAGGACCCAAAGTGAACCAAACCCAAAGAGGTATCTAAGAATAATAACTAATACACACATACTGTATGTACAGTATATACACTGTCTGGCCAAAAAAAGTTGCCACCAAAAAAAAAGGTCACACATGTTGGACCGCCTTTAGCTTTGATTACGACACGCATTTGCTGTGGCATTGTTTTGATAAACTTCTGCAATGTCGCAAGATTTATTTCCGTCCAGTGTTGCAATACTTTTTCACCAAGATCTTGGATGATGGGAGAGTCGGACCACTGCGCAAAGCCTTTTCCAGCACAAACCAAAGGCTCTCAATGGGGTTAAGTTCTGGACTCTGTGGTGGCCAATCCATGTGTGAAAATGATGTCTCATGCTCCCTGAACCACTCTTTCACAATTTGAGCCCGATGAATCCTGGCATCGTCATCTTGGAATATGCCCGTGTCATCAGGGAAGAAAAAATCCATTGATGGAATAACCTGGTCATTCAGTATATTCAGGTAGCCAGCTGACCTCATTCTTTGGGCACATGCAGTAACTATCCAATAGGATAGTTACAGAATGCTTAGTTTGCTTAGTTAATTCCAGGTGGCAACTTTTTTTTTTTTGTTTGGGCAAGGCAGTGTATATATATATATTTTATTATATATTTCCATGTGACACATGAGCTACAGTTCATTGAGGGGAACCATGAATTCCAACATGTACTGTGACATACTGAAGCAGAGCATAATCCCCTCCCTTCAGAGACTGTGCCGCAGGGCAGTATTCCAACATGATAACGACCCCAAACACACCTCCAAGATGACTGCTGCCTTGCAAAAGAAGCTGAGGGTAAAGGTGATGGACTGGCTAAGCATGTCTCCAAACCTAAACCCTATTGAGTATCTGTGGGGCATCCTCAAATGGAAGGTGTAGGAGCGCAAGGTCTCTAACATCCACCAGCTCCGTGATGTCATCATGGAGGAGTGGAAGAGGACTCCAGTGGAAACCTGTGATGCTTTGGTGAAGTCCATGCCCAAGACGGTTAAGGCAGTGCGGGAAAATGATGGTGGCCACACAAAATATTGACACTTTGGGCCCAATTTGGACATTTCCACTTAGGGCTGTTATATATATATATATATATATATATATATATATATATATATATATATATTACTAATAAGTAATAATAATGAGATCTGCCAGCATAATACAGACAGGGTTGATTATGGCAAACACAGCTCCCTAGCTCTCTCATAAACAAGGTAAGAAAAAAGGTAAGCTGCAATTTTATTTATTTACTTATTTATTTGTTTATTTATTTTAAGTTGTGCTATGTGAATGAGGACATGTAACAAATTTAAAGTAGGTGTTATCGGAATTTGGCTGCAAAAGTGGAAATGCCGTTTTAGTATAGGAGATTGTTACAGAATAAAGCCATAAAGCCATACGTCAAAAATCTACAGACCTTTTATGTGTCTGCTATATGATTCAGAATGATTACTGCAAATAAACATATATATATATACAAAGGGAGGGGAGAAAACATATTCAAGAGGACAGCGGTTGGGTTTCATAAAAGGATAGAAAGTGACACATCCTCCAACTCCTAGCAAATAAAAAAAGCCATCAGCTCATAACAAGGCAATGATAAAAGGTGCTGAGGCCAGTAAGATTAAGACTTTGTAATAAGGTCCGGGCGCCAAAACTGACAGCCTTTTTCTTTTATATTTATCATGTCTTCACATTGGGGTGAAAAGCCATGGCTCCTTCCCATTGCTGGCTACAATTTATTGCAGCTCCATTATTAGGAGATTGCAATGGAATGGGGTAAAGGAGGGATGGGTTCCTGAAGATGTTACGATAGCCTCCTACATTATGCAGTTGACAGGTTTGTCAGCTCTTTGTAGCAAGGCCTGTAAAGCACTTTAATATCATTAGCACTATTTTCTTAATGTGTCTGCTCTTCGAACTCTCAGAAAATACCATACATCATATACAAGACATTGCATTCTCCATCCATACCACAACATAGCGATTTTACTGCAAAGAACGGGCCTGAGGTTTTTAATCATCATAAAGTGATCATTTAATTTTATTGATTAAGAGATAAAAATGAATAAATATAGTGGTATTGGACAGACAACCCTTTATGATGGAGGCCACCTTTCTATCATCATACACATTTGTTGAAAAGCTGTAGTTATTATTAAGTTTGCCTGTTAAAGGCCAGGGTGTTTTTTGCCACTTTAGTTCACTTCAATCAGATCATTTTTTTTTTTAATGTTTTTCAGCTGCACCAGTTTCATTAACAATAAGTCATTTTTATGTCTTTCTCCACCCAAGAAAAAAATATCATTTCGATTCTCCAATATACACAGATATGTCTTTTGGTAGAATATGGATAGTAACACCGAAGTAAAGAAAGGGCAAAACACCAAAATGCTGGGACAAAGTCATCCAGTGGCCAGGATGAAGATGTCAAACTCTGCCCCCCTCTCCACCTTGATGTGCATGCCCAATTGTCTTCTGTGGGTGTGATTCTATTCACAGCTGCCCCCATGTTTGCCTTAGTGCTAATGCACAGCTCTGGGTCTGCCCGTTGGTTTTCATGTGGACCAGAAGTGTGCAGAGATGTTATGGGATCTTCCTGCTGTGTGTTCTCTGCCTCTGATCCTTGGTTCTGCCAGTCACACTAGGCTGCCTGACCCCATCCAGACCTCTTTTAGTTCAGGACCCCCACAGGAACTGACAGCTTACCCTACCTTCATTTGTAAATAAGGAAGTAGAAAACTCTGCAATGGATGTAATCTGTCAGAGCCACAGAGGACGTGAGAAGTAGAAGACTTTCTCTGCCAGCTTGTAGGCAGGTATAGTCTACATTCTCCACTGCAGGTGGCACTCTTCCTCAGTGGTACTGCAGTTGGAAGTCTAGAGGAACAGGGTTTCTCTATGGGTCACTGGGGAAGCTATCTTATTGGATGCTGCCACCCCATGTGACTCAAACTGCCATCTTGGGTCAGGCAGAGCCTTTTAAGACCCTGGCTCCCAGGTTTGGTGCGCATTTTGTGAGTTAGAAAAAGAGTGGGGGATCCCCTGTACTCATGCCAACATCCCTATTTATGAATACACAAAAGTTAAGTTAGTGTAAAAGGTTACAAATTATTTGTTATTGTAATTACATCATAAAGGTAATAAAATTTGTTTAAAAATACATACAAAGTCGAATATGTGAATACAGATTATTACAGTGTAACTGTACTGTACTAATCTGGGTTGACATAAAGTATTGGAATATGTTTTTTTAAACAAATTTTATTACCCTAATGATGTAATTACAATAAAGAATAGTTTGTTACCTTTTACACTAACTTGCCTACAAAGTCCCATATAATGGGGGGGAGCATTTTGCGAGTTGGTAAAGTAGAGACAGGTACCTCGACTGGGACAGAACTAGCGTCAGGGAAAGGTTCCTGACAAGGAGGGAAAGCGTTTGGGGTTTACAATTTCTCTGGACATCTGCCTGCTTAGGTACAAGAAAGCCAGGTTGAATTCTACCCCTGTCCTTCTAGATTGTAAGCTCTAACGAGCAGGGCCCTCTAGTTCCTCCTGTTTTGAACTGTATTGTAACTGTATTGTCATCCCCTCACATTGAAAAGCGCTGTGCAAACTGTTGACGCTATATAAATCCTGTATAATAATAATAATAATCTACAGGCGCTATCAGTTTGGCTGAATCCTGCTCTCTACACGTTGTTGGAACTGTGAGTGATCCCACCAGGTTATCTGTGAATTGTTTCTGCATAATTTCAATACAAGTTCTTTCATTGCACTGGGACTGAATGTATTATTGCTGCCGCAAATCGATGAACCCCACCATCAAGCTCCCATGTTTACAAATGACAGCCACAGTCGGGTGAGCTGTCAGATCCTTTGCGGTCCCATACGGATGGAGATCTGAATTGGGTCAGGCGACACTCAATGCCCTCCCTCCCAACATGACAAAACTATACCTGGGGCAAATGCCCCACCTGCCCCCAATGGTGGCGCATGCTCAGTTTCTACACATATCAAGGACTTACAGGACTTCTGTAGAGTGTGTACCTGGATGTACAGCTTCCTATATTATGTCTTTCCTATTTCACCCACATTGAACTCACACCAGTGGTAAAAATTTCAGCGAAACCAGCATCATTGCCCACCGTTCTATGCAAAAGCTCCTAAAATAAGGGCCTTTTCACACTTTTGGAGTGCATGGAATAAACCACTTCCGGACCGCCCGCCGCAGTTTTACGGCAGTACATTGATGTTAAATATCGGGGTTATGGCAGCAGATGGCTGCCATAAACCCGTATTTTTCTTACAGGGTTGGCGGTCTTCCTTTGCGAAAAAGTAGTCCCAGCACCGGATTCCCTGCGGGATCACTTTTATACTTTTATGGGCGGAGGGAGAGGTGCCCCCCGCTCTCGCAGCTTTCTGGTCGTTTTCCTTGCTTACCGGAGCCATCGGTAGTGGGGGAAAACATCCGATCCATCCACGTCCCAGGCAGAAAGTCGAGTGAGGGCGAGATAGCCCCACTCAACTCCATGGCCATGGAGGACTGGAGCAACATCATACGTCACTTCCTCTTAAATGGCCTATTTTTTTTTCTTGCTAAAAAAAATGAATTTTTTTTTGCTTTTAAGGGTAGATGTGAGATCTGAGGTCTTTTTGACCCCAGATCTCACATTAAAGAGGACCTGTCCTGCTTCTTTCTATTACAAGGGATGTTTACATTCCTTGCAATAGGAATAAAAGTGATCAATTTTTTTTTTAAAGGGACAGTGTAAAAATAAAATGTAAAATAAATAAGTAAAAAAAAGAAAATTTAAAGCACCCCGTCCCTCCGAACTCACGCGCAGAAGCGAATGCATATGCAAGTCACGCCCACATATGTAAACAGTGTTCAAACCACATATGTGAGGTATCATTGGGAACGTTAGCACGAGAGCATTAATTCTAGCCCTAGACCTCCTCTGTCACTCTAAACCGGTAACCTGAAGGAATTTTTAAAGCATCGCCTATGGAGATTTTTATGTAGCAATGTTTGTCGCCATTCCACGAGCGTGTGCAATTTAGAAGCCTGACATGTTAGGTATCAATTTACTCAGCGTAACATTATCTTTCACATTATAAAATAATTAGGCTAACTTTACTGTTTTCTTAATTTTTAATTTAAAAAAGTGTATTTTTTCGCAAAAAATTGTGTTTGTAAGACCGCTGTGCAAATATGGTATGACATAAAGTATTTCAACGATCTCCATTTTATTCTCTACGGTCTCTGCTGACAAAAAATATATAATTTTTGGGGGTTCTAAATATTTTTCTAACATAAAATACCAATTTTAACTTGTAAACAACAAGTGTCAAAAATAGACCTGGTCTTTAAGTGGTTAATGAAAGCGTGTGAACACGCATTATGTTGCACTTTAACCACTTTAACACTGCTCACATTGCTGCTACTGCAGCAATGTGGCTCGTTATCGTCCAGCGACGTAGACCTACGTTGCTGGACTCCGCCCCTTGTGGGCGGTGCACACGCGCCGCCGGAGGCTCGCTCCCGCTGTTTTCAGTCACAGCGGGAGTTGGGCCAGGGGAGGAGCGGCGGCGATCGCCGCTGCTCTTCCCAGATCGTCGGGGAATCTACTTTGGAGATCCGCCCGCTTGTGTAAACAGAGCGGGCGGATCTCCACAGTGACAAGGAGTGACAGATTGCAGTGTTTAGCGTAGCTGAACATGCGATCTGTCCTTATGTCACTCAGTCACCTCCCCCCCCCACACGTTAGTAAGCACCAGGCATACATTAACCCCTCCCTCTCCAATAAAATTAACCCCTTCCCTGCCAGTGTAATTTTTACAGTAACAGTGCATATTTATAGCACTGATTACTGTAGTAATGTCACTGGTACCCCCAAAAGTGTCAAAAATGTCAGTCAAGGGTCCGATCTGTCCACCGCAATGTCGCAGTCCCGCAAAAAAAATCGCAGATTGCCGCCATTACGCGTTAAAAAAAAACACCAAAAATGACAGAAATCTAGTTAGTAAACACAATAACTTTTGCGCAAACCAATCAAAATACGCTTATTGTGATTTTTTTTTTACCAAACATAGGTAGCAGAAAACAAATTGGCCAAAAATTTTAAAAAATTTTGATTTTTACATTTTTTTTGGGGGGGGGGGGGGATTTCATATAAAAAAATGTTAAAAATATTGTTATTTTTTCAAAATAAACGCTCTTTTTTTGTTTATAGCGCAAAAAATAAAAATCGCACAGGTGATCAAATACCACCAAAAGAAAGCTCTGTTTGTGGGAAAAAAAGGACGTAAATTTCGTTTGGGTACAGCATCGCACAACCGCGCAATTGTCAGTTAAATTCGCACAGCGCAGAATCGCAAAAAGTGGCCTGGAGGTAAGACAGCAAAATCCTCCGGTGGTAAAGTGGTTAATGTGTGTGCATTTTGAATGGGCTGCCAATACACCCCAACAAAGCCAAAAACTGACATGTAAGTATAGAAGTGCAGATTTGTTGACCACTACTGTATTGGTGCATTTTGAATTATACCACAGCACACTGCACCGCATTTGGCATTTTGCCACAAGGCATGGATCTAAATGGGCCGTGTATGATCCCTCTAAACTAGGAACAAGATGGTCCCAGCAGAAGGATGGGTCCCTGTGGTTCCCTATATAGATACAGCATTAATTCTTTACAGAGGGGCCTCTGTGCTGTGGGGCCTGAGAAAGAACATCTTCCACCTGACGGGCCAGAGAGCTTTAAAGCGGAGTTCCACCCATATTTAAAGGTTGCTTTCACCCACATGTCCACCTGTAGTGCAGTGCTAAATGGATATTAGTTTTTTTTTTCTTATTATGTCCTAATACCCTAATTTTAAATGTGTCGGTGGCTCTTCTGGCCCCGGCTGCCTAGGCGATGCAGTTATTAAGCAATTCCCTTGGAGTCTTGGGATTTTAACGTCATCCAAGAGAATCACTTGATTCTCTTTTGTTTAACAGGTTGCCATAACATATCTCCCCCACCACCATTGCAATGGCAACCTGCAATCAACAAACTGCATCGCACAGTGTCATTACTGCACAGGAGCGAGATCGGGAGGTGCATGCTGGGTAGCCAGCTGCACCTAATCCAGGAAATAGACATGAGTGGGCTTCAGATGCCCAGAACCACGATGGCACCCTGCCTGCTTCCGAGATCAGGTAATTTTTTACAGATTAAAAAAGACACACATAAAATTCCAGTTGGGACAGTATCCAAATAGTAATGTACAATCTGTGCCATTAATGGAGGTGCTTTTAGAAAAAAACTGATTTTAGTGACTGGAGCTCTGCTTTAAGCATATTGCATAAGAGCTGTATTTTCTCCTTGAGTTTTTTCCAGGTTCTCCACTATTGCTCCACAATACACAAACATGCAATAGGGTTAATTTGATTTTACACTAATTAGTCCTAGCTGGTCTGTGCTTATAGATAATTGTGTTAAGTTGTTGGGGCATTGTAAACTTTACTGTTGCAAATAGTATAGTCTGTAAAGCATTTTGAAGAATGTTTTCACCATAAAATGAAGAAAATGAAGAAAATAAGCTGAATATATAAAGCTGCCTTCTCCAAATGTGATTTGTAAGTGGACTTGGCCTTTTAGATAAAGGGGCAGCACTAAGACAGTAAAAACATATAGAATTTCATGAAGTTTTAGGTTTCTTGGTATTGGGGCAGAGATTTTGTGCGTAATTTATTATGCGAGTAAAGCCTTGATTAAAATGGCTTCTATAAAATTAAAGTTCTTGAGTTCTTGGAGATGACGATTCTCAGAAGTAAAATGGTGTTTATTGGTATATGGCCACAAGAGAGAAACTTTGGTAAATGTACTCACTTACTCAGTTCTCAGACTTTTCCTTCATTTAAATAGGATGGCGAAACTCTTGAAGCCTGTTTGACTGCCAAAGAAGGCCTTCCATTGCGATATTGTACATGGGAGTTCAGATATTTAATATGCAGTAATGATTTCCAATTTTAATTATAGTTCTAAGTGACTGTGAGAAAGAGATCATATTTGAAGTCACTTGGCAGGACAAAACCATTCTCTAAACAAAAATGATTTGCTTATAAATGCCTGATAAATGACACGAACTTCTCACAGCTGTTTAGAAGGACATTTTACGTTTTAGTAGTTGGTATTTTTCAAGGAAATGCACACGGCATATTCTGGGCAGACCCACATTTATCTTAAATCATAGGCATGCAAGAATGATTCTAAAAGTTCCATCGCCCTGTAGGCAGCTGCAGTTTATATTCTTCACTGCAGGTGGTGCTCGACCTCAGTGGCAATGCAGATAGGGGAGGAAGTAGGGAGGAAGTTTGTTCCTATATGGTTTCCTCGGTAACAGGGAGGCAGCTATCCGATTGGATGCTGGCGGCCCATGTGGCTTTGCTGGCCATCTTGGGTCAGGCAGAGTGTATTTAATACCCTGGCTCAGGGGCTTGGTGCGCTTAATAGGATAGGTCAGGGACAGAGGAAGTGATAGGAAAGGTGCCGGTGGAGTCAGGGCCGGTGCTACCACTAGGCAAACTAGGCGGCCGCCTAGGGCGCACTGCCACCTAGGGGCGCAGCCATGGCCGGTGCCACATTCCTCTCCTGTCACCTCCTCATCCCCAAGGATGTCACCTCTAGAGAGGGGGGCACTTTGTATATAATGGGGTGGGCAGGGATAAAGGGGGGCAGTGTGTATGGAATGGGGGGTGTAGGGTTAAAGGGGGGCAGTGTGTATAGGAAGGGATGTAGGGTTAAAGAGGGGCAGTGTGTGCAGGAAGGGGGTGTAGCATTAAATAAAGGCAGTGTGTACAGGAAGGGGGGGGCAGTGTGTACAAGAAGGGATGTGAAGGGTTAAAGGGGGCACGTTGCTTATGAAGGAGGAGTGTGTATATAAAGGGGGGTGTAGGGTCAAAGGGAGACAGTGTGTATATGAAGGGGGGTGTAGGGTTAAAGAGAGGCAGTGCAGTGTGTATGTGAAGGGGGGTGTAGGGTTAAAGGGGGGCTGTGTGTACAGGAGGGGGAGAGTGGGGTTAAAAGGGGGGGGGCATTATGTACAGGAAGGGGAGGCAATGTTTTTTTTTAATTATTTTTTTTTGGGGGGGGGGGTGCAAGTAGCTAGTCTTGCCTAGGGTGCAAAATAGTCTAGCACCGTCCCTGGGTGGAGTAGGGAGAGAGCAGGGACTATGTCTACCTCTCCAGGTCTACCCTTTTGGGTTGGACCAGCCTGGCCTTCGCTCCTCGTGGCAGAAGCTGTCAACATCCCGAGTCTTCTGTCCACTGTTTATCCGCTACCAAACTGTAAATGGCACTGGACAGTGGAGCTTCCCACTGGGCCTGTTTGTGCTGTTAAACTGCTGTTTCAATACAACATCCTTTTCAAAACAGACAATGTTTACTGCCTACCCCACCACACTGCACTTACCTAACAATCCTCTATTGCTGGAACAAACAAACTTCCATATAAGATCTACACAAAAAAAATGCAGGAACCAGTCCTGCAGTTGATGGACTTTACTGGCAACAACATAAGACCGATACAATTTTTGTATAAAAATGTTAAATGTTTTATATATACACATTTAAAAAGGACGACCATCACCTGCAGGACTGGTTCCTGCATTTTTTTGTGTATATTATATATTTTGGGATGTGGCACAGGTAGAGGTCACCTTTTTTTTTTTCGATACGTGTATGATCATTAAGGTCCATGCAAAGTGAATTTGGATCACAAATCTATGAATAACAGCAGACATTTGTGTTTTGAAACATATTACTAAGACAAACTGTTATATTGTTGGTAGAGCTGTTTTTGGGTTTGCTCACCTCTGATCATACCTCTGGTAATATTACCTATGTACAAAGCCCGACGGAAAAGCACACTGTGGTAATGAAAAGATTGTACTCTTTTAGGGAAGTTAACGCATGGTTGCAAGGTGATTATTCCACTTTATTTACTTTTATGTTATGCTATTTTCAGTCTCAATACAAGTTTATCATTTGTTTCTTGTCCTGGAGGTTGAGCCGCCATGTAAAAATTAAGCTGTCTCTCAAATAATAAATCACTGTCCATTTTCTGGTGAAAGCTGTTTATTTGGAGGGATTATATACCCATAAAGATAATACATTATGTATGGATATGTCACTTAACATGCAGACACTATCCTAGAAAGGCTTGTTATTACACCTTACTAAGTTTTAAATCCTGGGTTCATTACACAAATTTGTGCTTGGTTTTTCAGGTACATAATATCATACCAAGGGGTGGATTTAGTAAAGAAGTGGAGATTGCTCACTTAGCAAACTGAAGGTTCACTTGGTTTAATGCATTAGGTGATGTTGTGTTCACTTTAATTGTCCAATCATGTGCAAGCAAATATCTTGTTTTTACATGTCCTTGTCACATGATTGGGCTGTCAAAGTGAACACAGCGCCACCTTATTTACTGAGCTAATTGAGCTTTTACTTTTGCTGAGAGATCAAACATTACTTCTAAAACATATCAATCACTGTACATTTTTCTAAAAAGATTCCATAGTCTTTTATAAGACGCTACATATAATATATATATGTAAGGGTGTATAATTTAAAAATACATGAAATTAATTATTAATTCCACTGGTAGTACTACAATTACATTCTATAGTCTAACGTTCATATACATTTGCCATATACCTTTGTAGCACCCTCCTAGATAGGAGCTAGAAAAATAATTGTTTTTGCTCTGCCTGCTTATCAGGAGAGCCTGATCATTAGTTAGGCCTGCTCCTGCTACATGTGTCCCTGTGTGATTAATTTGGTCCCCACTGTATCCAATAATAAAGCCTGTTGGACAGTGGAGGAAACTCAGTCAATGACACACAGGCCTTTGTGGCTGTCCCAGTGGGTTGGCACAAGAGTGGTGAATCCTGGGATAGGTCATAAAAGCCAAAGGCACATGTGACAGGGTGTCTTTGAGCGGGAAGCCAGGTCCCAGGAGGAGGGTGACAGCTGTCTCTCCTCCTATCAGTGTGGAAGGTGGCCACAGGCAATTGGCTGTTGCCTTATGAGTTTATGTGTAATCTCCCTTACCGTGTTGTGATGATGAGGAATTATGTATAACTCTCCATCAGTAATTGTAATATTAATGTAAACACACATATATATATATATATATATATATATATATATATATATATATATATATATATATATATATATATATATATATATATATACGAGATATTGAGTTTTGATTTTACATTTAGTTCATATATGATTATCAATTATATGAAGTTGGGTGACTTCCGTCTACAGGCAATAGTGACTTGATTAACAAGTCCATTTAAAATGCATGCCTGGGCTACCTGGGAGGGGTCTGCTATTTACACTGATAAACAAACTGTAGTACAGCCCCGTAATTATGTTCCTTTTCCCCAGACATTACGGGGCCAGAAAATAATTGATAATCTTCCATGACAGGTCATTCCTTTATCTCGCCCTCTACTTCAAAGACTGTCCCTTAAGATATGCAATGAAGATTGACTATCGGTTGAAGGGTTGGACAATGGGCCCGGGAGATGAACTCAGCATCTTAATTCAAAGTAAATTAACAGGTTCTCCCTCCAACAGGGAGGAGGGCTTAGCAAGAGGCTGGATTATGCTAACCTAGGGGAGGGGGAAGTTGTTCTATCCGGAACCAGACACGCCCAGAGGGAGGAACAGAGCAGGATAGCTGAACCAATCACTATAGCCCTATACAAGGCAATGCAATATGGTTCTATATTAGCAAAGGTGGAAATAGAGTGACTTCCTGTTTTGGCATGGCAGACCAGGAGGAAACACTCAAGTGAAGGGTAACTATGAAGGTTTAAGGTTTACATTGTTTGTCCTCTTTGTGTCGGTCGTAGTGTGTTTGTATATGAGTATATACTCTATATTTGTTCAGTTAAACTAGGAATATTTTACATTTTGTAGTATGTACAATAGTTAGATTGTTGTAAATTAATTTAGGCTTTTCAAACTATATACCAATAAAATAAATGCTGTTTTAAAGCTTTCATTCATAGTCAAAGAACTCTCATTTTTAACCCAAATATTGTCTGAGGTAAATTAAATCTCATATCTTTCGGGTAACATGGCCTAGTAGACCAGACGTATGGTGCTGAGCCAGGAGGTCCAGAGGATACTGACTGTGGAGCAAGTGGCAGAGCAACTTGAGGAAAAACAGTGTCCATGAGTACCAGGGAGCTTGCCAGGGGTCTGCCCAGGAAGGGGACCACTCCGGTGAGAGTCAGTGGACAGGAGGCTAGCACACACAGCTAGAGAGAAAGGGGGTGCCAAGTTGAGACCCTGAAGAGAAATTTGAACAGGAGCCTTTTCATGTATCTTCACTACTGTGGCAAAGTGAAGCAGAGGCCTTGCCGCATACACTGCAGCTAATTGTCCTCAGAATTGTGCATAGTTTATAGTTGGAGTATCCCACTCATCCTTTCTCCCATCCCAGTTCAAAATAAAACACAAAAAAACAAATCCCCTGGACTGTTCATTGTCTGAGCCAAGAGTTAAAGTGATATGTTTTAACAGACTGTAGCTATGGGTAACCCAGGGAAATCCAATCTCAGCAGCTCCCTAGGGGGCAGTGCTACACCTTAATGAGTTTTTTTTAACGTTTCAAAATGTTTTTATTGAGTTTTCAGGAAATACAACAGTACAAGCAAGTAGAATAAACAGTGTATACTTGCAATGTTAAGCTCAGTGATGCAATTGTGAACCTTAATGAGTTTTGGTAAAAGAGTTAATAACATTCAGTCATCAAATTTTAGTCTTGGAAATTGAGTTGCAGTTTTGATTCTGAGATGGTCAGTGCCGGATTAACAAATAGGCAGAGAAGGCATTGGCTTATGGGCTGAATGCCACTTAACCTCCCTGGCGGTATGATTTTTTCCGATTTTAGGTGCTGAAAGCGGTACCATTATTTTGCATGTAATTCTTAAGGACGAGCAGCCCAACCAACTATTAACATATGATTTTTTTTACTGTGCGTTCTTGAAAACACAAAATCATAAATTATAATATAATAAATAACTATAAGTAAGTTAAAGTATATATATATATATCTCCATATATATATGTGTGTGTATATATATATAGATATATATATCTATATATATATACATGTGTGTGTATATATATATATATATATATATATAAAAACACGTATATATATATATATATATATATATATATATATATACATATGTTATATATATGTATGTGTGTATATACATATATATATATATATATATATATATATATATATATATATACACACACATGTATATATATAAAGTACAGTAAAACTGCAGGAAATCTCACTGGGGGGCAAACTAATGTCAATTTATTTTATTTTGTTATGTAATCCAATAGGATTACAATATATCAGTGTGTTTGTTTGTTTTACTTTTCAAATTTGCCGCTGGTTCCACCCCCCTGCGAGCGTCATGACGCAGGTGACGGAAGTCGGAGCTCACAGCATCGGCCGTCGTATGCTGCAGGGACACATTGCGGGATCCCCGGGACAAGGTAAGTAACCTCTACCAGGATCCAGCAATGCTCCCTGGCGGTACCCCGAGTGTGGCTCGGGGTTACCGCTAATGGCACTAAAATTCCACCGCGAGCCATACTCGGGAATACCGCTAAGGAGGTTAAGGGCCCTGTGACCAAGGTTCAAAATTATATTGATTTGATCTTGAACAAAAAATTACTATGAAGCTGTCTTAAATTGTTTACAAAAGAAAGAAACAATGAATCAACTCAAAGAAATAAAAACTTTACACTAAAGACTTTATTGAGAAAATCCTGTATTAATGTAATGTACCCAGGCCAGTAATAACCTAAAGTCTAATGGACATCAGTTTCACAGTACAGTTTGTGTACTAAGTCGGCCATAGATAGATCTGAATGTGTCGAGTTTTCAACAGGAACAGGAGGGATTTCAATCCATGTATGGGCAGGCTGTTTGTACTGAAGTTGAACACTCAATTGACTTCAGTACAACCAGCCTCTTGGGTTTTTTTCATTTGATCACTGTTAGCAGGCATAGCTGCCAGCAGAGATCATTGTATTCTGACAGCTGGGAAACCTCATGTTGTCAGTATACAAAAGCTCAGCACGAGGAATTTCCCCCTTTGACGACAAATGTTTCCCATGGTTGCCGGAAAGAAAATTGCTTAGTGTATGGCCTGCTTTAAAAGCTCATTTTCTTTCAGCTAAAAAAAATGTTGGTGCAATCTACGTAGGTGTAATGTATAGTACAGATGGCCATCTCCATCTACCGGCCTACGTGCACACTACTTAGTTCAAAGTTATCCCACTAGAGCGCACGCACGAGAAACTTCCAGAAACCTGCAAGGAAGGTCCCAAAGTTTTGACTGCCTAGGGGCCTCCACCTAGACTAGCACTGGCAAAGGTTACATGTTTCTCAGATCTTGTATGCTTCTTTGTCTGTGCTGATTACCCAAACCATCTGAGGAGAATGCAGGGAACATAAAAATGCCAGACTGAGTGTTCCCTAAGAGCAGCTATCCAGTGGACTTCAGGGCATACATGACAGTTACATTCTACTCATCAAATTTTTTTCTATATAACTAAAAGAGCAGTTGATTATCTATATATCACATTCAACTCTTGTGGGGAAGGATGCATCCCTCCATAAGGCCAGCAGAATTACAAAAACTTTGAGGGATTGGTGATCTCTCCTAATAGCAAGCTGCTTGCTCTAGGGGCACTGATGCGTGCTCTCGCTCCTGAGCCCCATTCTATGCGTCCATAAGACACACAGCTGCTGCTTGGCCCCGCCCCTGCTTTCTCATTCACTCACTGGCAGTGATTGCCAGTAGCAGGAGCCAATGACTCCTGCTGCTGTCTCAGCCAATGAGGTCAGCAACACCAAAAGACCCGGAAGACCATGGAAAACAACTGTGGTGGACGACCGAAGAATTCTTTCCCTGGTGAAGAAAACATCCTTCACAACAGTTGGCCAGATCAAGAACACTCTCCAGGAGGGTTCACCACAAGATGTAAACCATTGGTGAGCCTCAAAAACAGACCAGATTAGAGTTTGCCAAACAACATCTAAAAAAGCCTTCACAGTTCTGGAACAACATCCTATGGGACAGATGAGATCAAGATCAACTTGTACCAGAGTGATGGGAAGAGAAGAGTATGGAGAAGGAAAGGAACTGCTCATGATCCAAAGCATACCACCTCATCAGTGAAGCATGGTGGTGGTAGTGTCATGGCGTGGGCATGTATGGCTGCCAATGGAACTGGTTCTCTTGTATTTATTGATGATGTGACTGCTGACAAAAGCAGCAGGATGAATTCTGAAGTGCTTCGGGCAATATTATCTGCTCATATTCAGCCAAATGCTTCAGAACTCATTGGACGGCGCTTCACAGTGCAGATGGACAATGACCCGAAGCATACTGCGAAAGCAACCAAAGAGTTTTTTTAAGGGAAAGAAGTGGAATGTTATGCAATGGCCAAGTCAATAACCTGACCTGAATCCGATTGAGAATGCATTTCACTTGCTGAAGACAAAACTGAAGGGAAAATGCCCCAAGAACAAGCAGGAACTGAAGACAGTTGCAGTAGCCTGGCAGAGCATCACCAGGGATGAAACCCAGCGTCTGGTGATGTCTATGCGTTCCAGACTTCAGGCTGTAATTGACTGCAAAGGATTTGCAACCAAGTATTAAAAAGTGAAAGTTTGATTTATGATTGTTAAGCTGTCCCATTACTTTTGGTCCCTTAAAAAGTGGGAGGCAAATATACAAACTGTTGTAATTCCTACACTGTTCACCTGATTTGGATGTAAATACCCTACAATTAAAGCTGAAAGTTTGCAGTTAAAGCACATCTTGTTTGTTTCATTTCAAATCCATTGTGGTGGTGTATAGAGCCAAAAGGATTAGAATTGTGTTGATGTCCCAATATTTATGGACCTGACTGTAGATATATATATATATATATATATATATATATATATATATATATATATATATATATATATATTCAGTATCTCACAAAAGTGCGTACACCCCTCAAATTTTTGTACATATTTTATTATATCTTTTCATGTGACAACACTGAAGAAATGACACTTTGCTACAATGTAAAGTAGTGAGTGTACAGCTTGTATAACAGTGTAAATTTGCTGTCCCCTCAAAATAACTCAACACACAGCCATTAATGTCTAAACCACTGGCAACAAAAGTGAGTACACCCCTAAGTGAAAATTACTAAATCGGGCCCAATTAGCCAATTACCCTCCCCGGTGTCATGTGACTCGATAGTGTTACAAGTCTCAGGTGTGAATGAGGAGAAGGTGCATTAAATTTGGTGTTATAGCATTCTCACTCTCTCATACTGGTCACAGGAAGTTCAACATGGCACCTCATGGCAAAGAAATCTCTGAGGATCTGAAAAAAAGAATTGTTGCTCTACATAAAGATGGCCTAGGCTATATGAAGATTGCCAAGACCCTGAAACTGAGCTGCAGCACGGTGGCCAAGACCATACAGCGGTTTAACAGGACAGGTTCCACTCAGAACAGGCCTCACCATGGTCCACTAATGAAGTTGAGAGCACAAGCTCAGCTTCATATCAAGAGGTTGTCTTTGGGAAATAGACGTATAAGTGCTGCCAGCATTGCTGCAGAGGTTGATGAGGTGGGGAGTCAGCCTGCCAGTGCTCAGACTATACGCCGCACACTGCATCAAATTGGTCTGCATGGCTGTCATCCCAGAAGGAAGCCTCTTCTAAAGATAATGCACAAGAAAGCCCACAAACAGTTTGCTGAAGACAAGCAGACTAAGGACATGGATTACTGGAACCATGTCCTGTGGTCTGATGAGACCAAGATAAACGTATTTGTTTCAGATGATGTCAAACATGTGTGGCGGCAACCAGATGAGGAGTACAAAGACAAGTGTGTCTTGCCTACAGTTAAGCATGGTGGTGGGAGTGTCATGGTCTGTGGCTGCATGAGGGAGCTACAGTTCATTGAGGGAACCATAAATGCCAACATGTACTGTGGCATACTGAAGCAGAGCATGATCCCCTCCCTTCGGAGACTGGGACGCAGGGCAGTATTCCAACATGATAACAACCCCAAACACACCTCAAAGAAAACCACTGCCTTGCTAAAGAAGCTGAGGGTAAAGGTGATGGACTTGCCAAGCATATCTCGAGACCTAAACCCTATTGAGCGTCTGTGGGGCATCCTCAAACAGAAAACGGAGGAGCGCAAGGTCTCTTACATCCACCAGCCCTGTGATGTCGTTATGGAGGAGTGGAAGAGGACTCCAGTGGCAACCTGTGAAGCTCTGGGGAACTCCATGCCCAAGAGGGTTAAGGGCTCTTTCACACGGTCCGCCTCCATAGGCAATGCTGGAAAATAATGGTGGCCACACAAAATATTGACACTTTGGGGCCAATTTCAACATTTTAACTTAGGGGTATACTCACTTTTGTTGCTAGCGGTTTAGACATTAATGGCTGTGTGTTGAGTTATTTTGAGGGGACAGTAAATTTACACTGTTATACTAGCTGTACACTACTTTACATTGTAGCAAAGTGTCATTACTTCAGTGTTATCACATGAAAAGTTATAATAAAATATTTACAAAAATTTGCGGGGTGTACTCACTTTTGTGAAATACTGTAGATATATAGATATATCTATATATCTATATGTACAAATGACTTGTAACTTCTTGCCTTGGCAAACAAACTGGAATTTTCTCCACATTCTGACACATTAAGCCTCTCCCCTTTTAGAGTAAGAAAAAAAAAAAAAAATGTAGTTGTCCGCCAATCCAGCTGTCTAAAAATTCTTATATATTTGGTAAAATATAAAAGCTCACTATTTTTTTAGAAGCTGGTATTTACCTTGTGTTCGGATGAACTAATTTTCATTTCTACTTTGCTTGCTAATTGTATTATTAATGAGCAGTCTAACACTTTTCTGAATTTCAACTGAATTTTAACAGTACTCCATATTGCATGTCCAGGGTCTTTCATTTCACTGTTTATACAGTAATCAGAGGAACATGATGTGTACTTATTGACAGCTCTGACTAGGAATTCCACACACAGCAATTAATAACATGCAGCTCTTCAGAGTCAAATCACATCTGGTAACAGTTATTAATTCTTTTTAGCATATATTACAAAGAGCTTATGTTACATAGTGACACAGCATGGGAGCCACTCTGGTTATCCAAATTCAAATCCTATGTTTTAATAAGCTTGTTAAATGTACAGGATTTTGTTATTATTATTATTAATGTTATTATTATTATTATTATTTTTATTATCATTTATTAATAATAATAATAATAATAATAATAATAATATCATCATTTATTAATTTATACAATATTATTACATTTTAACACACTGGATTTGGAATGTAAAATGACACTCTACAATTAATGGCAAAACAATATTGGGAATTTATTTTGAATATGTAAGAGTCTGGATAAAATAAATATTTATAGAGAATAACATTTGTTAAAATATGTGTTGGAAATATGCTTATAAAATAATGTGAGAACTCGGCATTGCTATATGAGCTCTGGAAGGAAGTATGCATTAATATTTTTATGCTGATGAAACACACTACCAGACAGGTTGTTAGGATGGTTAGGCAGCTTGTGATTGCTTTGGGCTGTTCTGGGCTCCACTGGTTGCAGGTTTGATTGTTTCCCCCTGCCTTCTAGAGGATTCTAGAATGTAGTGGGCTGGAAAGGCAAATCAGAAACCTAAATATTAATGCTGTCTTAGCCAATCCCTGGTGGAGGGTTCTCAGAAGGTGGCTGGGGGAGTGCATGGAGTGGCTGGGGTTTGTAGCTGCCTGGTTCTTGTCCAGGGGGAGAAGTTCCCAACCTGAAGGGCTGCTGCATGAAATGCTCATCAAATTACCAGCTGTGTTAGAGCTGGGGATCCTATTAATCCCTGGAACAAATCAAGGGACTTCACCGAGGATCTGATCTGAAGAGTTCACCAGAATGTCTGGTTGATATTGGAAGAAGGCATCCAGGTATCTGGGGACATTGTGAGTGCACAATCCTGGTGACTGTTACTGCTGCTATCCCTTGTGAATCAATACTAATGCTTGCCTTGCCTGGGATATTTGTGAAGGTGTTCCAATGATGTCTTTTAATGTTGGGCCATTACTAGAGGTCTGGTCCTAAGGAGAAGCAACAGGGTGAAGAATGTCCTCTGATTATTGTTCATTGTAACAAAGTATCCCACAGCTCCCTATGCCCTATCCGAGTTTGTTCAGCAATAAATATAAAAAAGGAAGGCAACCCCTAAACTGTTCATTGAGCCAGAAAGAGTGACTGCTGCTGTGTGCCTGGCTGCCATTGCACTAATCTGGGAAAATAACCTGTGGCAAATCAAGGGTCCTTGCAGTGGTGAGCACTACACTTGCTTATTAAAATTACTTTATAGTAGCAGTATAATCTGAATTTAACGGCACCTGGAAGGGGCGCTAGCTAGTCGAATCATAGGAAGTATTCTTAAATCTTTTGATGGATTTCATTAAAAAAACATGTCCTCCAGAAATCCCAGTTCCACCTGTTTTTAAATGATGGTGCCACACTTCTCTAGCAGTCTCTGAGAGAGGGTGAGTGAGGGTGAGAGAGGGGGGGTGTGTGAGAGAGAGAGAGAGAGAGAGAGGGAGAGAGTGTGAGAGAGAGAGTGGAGTGGGGGGGGGGTGAAAGAGAGGGACAGAGAGCGAGGAAGTGAGAGAGAGAGAGGAGGGACTGAGACAGAGGTAGGAGGTTGCGAGAGAAGGGGGCTTGAGAGAGAGAGAGAGAGAGAGAGAGAGAGGGGGGAGCTGAGAGGAGAGATGAGAGAGAGCCCTCTAGCTTTGTCCCTGTCTGTAGTGCCTGCTCTGCCCCCTGTCCTAGTCTTTGTCTGTGTATGATCGTGCCTGGTATCTTCCATGCCAGTCTCCATCCTTGATCCGGGGGTGCTTTTCTCTGTTCCTTCCAGTGGCTCCCTCACAGCCTGTGCCTCCCGGCTGTCCTCATCTTCTGGGCCCCCCAGTCAGCCTGTTTTCCGGGCCTCACTGTTGAAGTTGAGGAGGTTTGAGGAGTCCAGGCTCTGGAAGGTGCCCGGGATGCTGTGCTCACTGCTCACCTCTTCGGGGTTCAAAGAGGCGGTGAAGCTCTTCTCTCCCTCCTGGGCTCAAAGGCCTGTTAACCTTCCCCATGGAGGCTGCAGGACTGCCCACTCACTCGCTTGCCATGTGCAGATAGATTCCCGCACCTTGACCTCGCCGCTGTTTGCTGCCACTGCCATCGGACCTGGACTCTCCATGGACTTCCTTTGCATGCCCAAAGTGCCAAGTTTGCAAATCTTCCAAAAGTACAAATGTGCAGGTAAAATTGCTTTCTATCTTCTGCCACATACACCATTTACCTATGGATGTGCTCTCACCTTCTCAGATGGACCTCTAATTCACAGAAGGTCAAAACAGCACAAACAGCATTAGGACTATGGCACACTTATCTTCACAAGCAGCAAATCCAGTCTATTTTATGGACAAGGAGTACCTCATACAGAAAAAAAAGAACATTATAGTGCTCTTCGTTATGAAATATATTAAGAAGAATGGCATAAACACACACACATTAGGGAACTAAAACAATGAGCTTCATATACTGTACAAGTCAGCAAAGCGCCTGTTTCCTCAGTGTAACAGCGCCGTGTTTCTGGTTGACTTAATAGCCCTGCTCTTTGTGATGATATCAACAGCCACTCCCACTGAGGCATTGTGTCCTGATTGGACTTCTTCAGAGACAGCAGTGGGTACTTGCACCCACCACGTGCTTGCCAACAACTGATGTCACACAGCCTATTCACTTACATGCCTTGGCATCCCCAGCCACCTAAGCCAATAAACGGGCAATGGAACAGGTGATATCATTGCCCAATTATGGCCATGTCCATATTTAGGCAATGATGTCACCACTCCCCCCCCCCTTGTTTTATACAGCTAATGACAGCTTGAGGAGTTGTCATTCTGCTTTGTGTATTGTTTGGATTGGGTGACAGTGAGCATTGTGATGACAATGTCATTTCAAGGGACATTTAAGAGGATTTTTATTTTTTTAATAAAGAACTACTTCTAGGTGACACTTTTTTTTTAGGGGGCAAATGAGTAGAAGCAGTATGCACCACATACTCTTTCACGTGTGTGTGTGTGTGGGGGGGGGGGCAGTATCTGGGGCTGCTTTATAATTAAAGAGGCTTCCAAATTCTAGTGCCTCCAAACCCCTGCCTGCAGACCAACCACCAGCCAGGTTTCTGGGGCAGAGGCCTCATTTATATGGAGACAAGTCACCCCTCCTATGCTGAGGGCATGTGGCCTGGTATGATTCAGCGCATGCTTAACCCCCCCCCCCCTTTCCTACCCAGCCAGGCTGCATGCTCGGAATAAAGATCTGGCATGAATTTCCTGAGGAACCCTACACATTTTATTTTTGCACGAGGTACCCCTATAAAATCCATACCAAACAAGAAAGAGTCTGGTATGCATTGGGGTGGGGGGCTCTGCCCAAATATTTTTTTTTCATTTTTGCCATAGGCTGTGCTACAGAAAAAGTAACATTTACAAAGACAAAAAAAAATCAATAGGGGTTAGTTTACTAAAAATAGAGAGTGGCAAATCTGGTGCAGCTGTACATTGCAACCAATCAGCTTCCAGGTTTATTATTTTTTTTTTTTTTTTTGTCAAAGGTTAATCGAACAAGCTGTCCAGTTTTAGTAAATCAACCCACAGCTTAAAGTGATTGTAAATTATCACCTTGTAAAGCAGTTTTTAACTTTCCTAATCTATTTTAGAAGTTTCATGCATTTTGGTCTTACACAAAGAAAACTAGACATTAAGCTTGTTTTTTGGGGAGCTTAAGGTGGCTTAACATACAAAAAAGAGCTTACATATTAACCAATTTACCCCAAACTTCACACAATAGAAGAGTCTATCTATGCCAACATATTCTGAAAATTTCAGCTAATTTGGTAAATCACACCAAAAGTTATTCACAGTAAACTATTTTTTTACAATCCTAAAATTTTTATGTGAACAGCTTAATGTAAAAAGAGTTTAGCTACCATAATGTGCCTAAACCTCAATCAATTGTCTTGAAACCTTGCACAGTCTAAGGCTCCATGTACACGGGACGCTGGAAATGGCTGTTTAGGAGCAGTTGGGCGTTTTTTTCAGAAGCCCCTGAACCCATCTACATTTTATCTTATCTGTCCATGTACACCAGGTTGTTTACAGTCATTTGCAGGCAGTTGCGTTCAGGGACTGTTTTTAGAATGCAATTATTTGCGTTCGAACGTGTGTTTCCCGGCGTTTCAAACGCACAAACGCGTCCGAACGCGTCTGAACGTGTCCGAACGTGTCTGAACGCGATGACCCGCGTTTAGCGTTCGCGTTTTTCCATTTTAAAAGGGGAATAATTTTTTTGACCTCTAGGAATGCTTCTAAACGCAAACTGCTAAACGCCCGCTAAACGCGGGTGCAAACGCGACCGAACGGCCGTTTCAAACGTCCTAAAAATTCCAGCATTCAAAGGGACTTTTAACAACGTCCCGTGTACATGGAGCCTAAGTCCTACACTTCCCAAACCTATCTTGAATGTTTCATGGGTTTTGGTCTCCCACTAGGAAAACTAGGGACATTAAGCAATTTTTTTGGGGAGCTTAATGTGGCTTAATGCACAAAAATTAGCTTAAATGTTAACCAATTACCTCTAAACTTCACACAAAAGAAGACTCTGTCTATGTCAACATATTCTGAAAATTTCAGATTATTTGGTAAATCACACCAAAAGTTATTCACAATAACCACTTTAAGACCGGAAGATTTTGCTGCTTAATGACCAGGCCCTATTTTGCAATTCGGCACTGCGTGAATTTAATGGAAAATTGCACAATCATGCAATGCTGTACCCAAACAAAATTGATGTCCTTTTTTTCCCACAAATAGAGCTTTCTTTTGGTGGTATTTGATCACCTGTGCAATTTTTATTTTTTGCGCTATAAACAAAAAAAGAGCGCCAATTTTGAAGAAAAAAAAAAAAAACAATATTTTTCACATTCTTTTATATGAAATTCTCAAAAAAAAATGTAAAAATAATTTTTTAACATTTTAGGCCAATTTGTTTTCTGCTACATATTTTTGGTAAAAAATATCGCAATAAGCATATTTTGATTGGTTTGAGCAAAAGTTATTGCGTTTAATAACTATGGGAAAGATTTGCCATTTGTATTGTTTTTTTTTTTTACTAGTAATGGTGGCGATCTGCGATTTTTTGTGGGACTGCGACATTGCGGCAGACAGATTGGACCCCTGACTGACATTTTTGACACTTTTGGGGGGACCAGTGACATTACTACAGTAATCAGTGCTAAAAACATGCACTGTTACTGTAATAATGACACTGTCAGGGAAGGGGTTAACAGTATTGATTATCAAGGGGTTAAATGTTACCCTAGGGGCGTGATTCAAACTGTGGGGGGCGTGGCTTGTGAAGTCATCACAGAGACATGTGATCCTATATAGCAGGATCACATGACATCTGTGATCACTTCAGGGAGAAGTACGGAAGACTGTGTTTACATCAACCATCCATCCTTCTCTGTCTGCAAAGGGAGATCGCCGGTGTCAGACGGCCATCGAAGCCGCCTGACACCCGCACTGGCTTCCCCGCTGACAAGCGGGTGCGGGCCACCAGCGCCACGCACTAGCCCCCTATCTCCTCCCAGGCGAGCACCGTACATGTACAGGGCTTTGCCTGGGAGAGCCAACCTGCCGCTGTACATCTATGGCGGCTGGTCGGCAAGTGGTTAAGCTATATTTTACAATCCTAAAACATTTAATGTGAACAGCTTAATGTAAAAAGAGCTTAACGTACCATATTGTACCTAAACCTCAATCAATTGTCTTGGAACTTTGCACAGCCTATGTTCTACACTTCCCAAACCTATCCCAGAAGTTTCATGGGTTTTGGTCTGCCACAAGGAAAACTAGGGACATGAAGCTCTTTTTTTGGGGGGAGCTTAATATGGCTTAACGTACAAAAAAGAGCTTAGATGTTAATCAGTTTACCCCAACCTTCACACAATAGAAGACTCTTTCTATGCCAACATATTCAGAAAATTTCAGATCATTTGGTAAATCACGCCAAAAGTTATTCACATAAGCTATATTTTACATTCTTAAAACATTTAATATGAACAGCTTAAAGGGGTTTTAAAGGCAGAAGGTTTTTTTATCTTAATGCATTCTATGTATTAAGATAAAAAAAAAAAAAACCTTCTGTGTACAGCAGCCACCCCAGCACCCTCTAATACTTATCTGAGCCTCATTTCTCTCCAGCAAAGTCCACGAATGCCTCGGCCATCCGGGACTCTCCCCCTGATTGGCTGAGACACAGTGGCGGCGCCATTGGCTCCCACCACTGTAATCAAAGTCAGTTAGCCAGGAGCCAGTGAGGAGAGAAAGGAGGTGGGGCTTAACCAGGGCTCTGTGTCTAAATGGACACAGGGAGCTGTGACTCAGCTCAACTCAGCTGCTTGCTGTGGTAGCACTTGATAGGAGGGAGGGCCAGGAAAGCAGAAGAGGGACCCAAGAAGAGGAGTATCTGGGCTACCCTGTGCAAAACCAACTGCACAGAGCAGGTAAGTATAACATGTTTGTTATTTTTAGAGAGAAAAAATTAGACTTTACAATCACTTTAATGTAGAAAGAGCCTAATGTACCATAACGTGCCTAAAATTAATCAATTGCCTTGAAACTTTGCACAACCTAAGTTGTCAACTTCCCAAATAAGTCCTACATGTTTCATGGGTTTTGATCTCCCACAAGGCAAACTAGGGACATTAAGCTTGTTTTTTGGAGAGCTTAATGTGGTTTAACATACAAAAAAAAGCTTAGATGTTAACCAAATTCCCCCAAGCTTTACACAATAGAAGACTCTATCTATATCAACAAATTCTGGAAATTTCAAATCATTTGATAAATCACACCAAAAGTTATTCAAGTTAAGCTTTATTTTAAAATCATAAAAGGTGGCTTACTGTAAAAAGAGTCTAAGGTACCGTAATCTGCCTAAACCTCAATCAATTGTCTTGCAACTTTGCACAACCTAAGTTCTATACTTCCCAAACCTGTCCTAGAACTTTCATAGATTTTGGTCCCCTACAAGGCAAACTAGGGTCATTAAGCTTGTTTTTTGGGGAGCTTACTGTGGCTTAACGTACAAAAAAGAACTTGGATGTTATCCAATTTCCCCCAAATGTCACAACCTAAGTTGTCAACTTCCCAAATAAGTCCTAAAAGTTTCATGGGTTTTGGTCTCCCACAAGGCAAACTAGGGACATAAAGCTTGTTTTTTAGAGAGCTTTAAGTGGTTTAACCTACAAAAAAAAGCTTAGATGTTAACCAAATTCCCCCAAGCTTTACACAATAGAAGACTCTATCTATATCAACAAATTCTGGAAATTTCAAATAATTTGATAAATCTCACCAAAAGTTATTCATGTTAAGCTTTAATTTAGAATCATAAAACATGTGGCTTGATGTAAAAAGAGTCTAACGTACCATAATGTGCCTAAACCTCAATCAATTGTCTTGCAACTTTGCACAACCTAAGTTCTCTACTTCCCAAACCTGTCCTAGAACTTTCATAGATTTTGGTCCCCTACAAGGCAAACTAAGTTCATTAAGCTTGTTTTTTGGGGAGCTTACTGTGGCTTAACGTACAAAAAAGAACTTGGATGTTATCCAATTTCCCCCAAATGTCACACATTTCATGGCAGATCGTTTGATAAATCATACCAAAAGTTATTCAGATGTAACTATTGTTTGTCAAATCTTGTGCCATACTATGTCTAAACCTCAATCAATTGCCTTTACACCTTGCAAAACCCACGTTTTCAGCTTCCCCAAACCTATCCTAGATGTTTTATGGATCATTGTTTCCCACAAAGCAAATAAGTGACATTAAGCTTGTGTAGCCCCTACCACCTTTTGAGTAGTGGCCGTAGTGTGGGACAGCCAATGGAGGAATAGTAGGAGTGTGTGTGTGTTTGTGTGTGGCTCACCAGCCACTCACTCAGGGTTTCTTGACTTGTGGTGCATGCTGTGGAAGTGCATATATATATTCATAAGAATTGCTATTTGCTCAGTCTTAGTACAGTCTACCTCCAGGCTTGGCCTGTCTGTGGGAATCCTTATGTGCAGGAAAGGTTTGACTAGGCCTCAAGCCTAGAAGGGGCCTCAAATGCTGATTAAGGAGGAGAACCAGAGAAGCTGGATAGTTCCTGGAGGTACCTGGTACTGGAATGGATCTAAGGAGCAAGTCTGACTCACCTACTGACGATCTCATGGCTATCCATATTCAGCTGCTCCTCTAATACCCAGTGTCAGTCTGTGCTCCTATTGATTCTGCACTGTGGAATACTGAAAGAGACTGGTGAGTCCAGAGTTCTATTCTAATCTAGTTTTGACATGGATGTTCTAAACTCTATACCCTATCTCCCAGTTATGGAGTTTTCCAAAAAAAAATTCAAAAATGTACTTAAACCTACTAGCGCCCAACTTTTCTTTGATCGCACAACCCTTCACTGGCCTAGGATCTGCCCAAAAACAAAATGTCAGCCTCCCCTGCCTTTGGGGGGGGGGGTCCAGGCTTTGCCTCTGGGGGTCAGGGGGGTACTGTACCTGTTTTTTGGGGAACTTAATGTGGCTTAATGTACAAAAGAGAACTTGGATGTTATCCAATTTTCCAAAATTTACACAATAAAAGACTCTATCTATGCCAACATATTCCAAAAACTCAAGTTGTTTGGTAAAAACAGGCTAAAGATTATTCACATTTAAAGGAGAACTCTGAGCAAATTTGTTTCTACATGTTCTTGTTGCTGATTAGGGTTGAGCGGACACCTAGATGTCCGTGTTCGACGGGTTCGGCCGAACTTTAAAAAAAAGTCCGGGTCCGTGTCCCGGACTTTTACCGAACTTTTCCCGGACACCGAACCCCATTGAAGTCAATGGGGACCCGAACTTTAAGGCACTAAAATGGCTCTAAAACACCAAAGGAAAGGGCTAGAGTGCTGCAAATGGCAGCAAAACGTAATTAAGAGCATGGCAAGTGCTCTGCAAACAAATGTGGATAGGGAAATAACTTAAAACAACAAAAAAAAACAGAAAAATAAAACAATGTTCTTCTTCATCTCTGAAGGACAAGGCCCATATGGAGTAGGAGGGAGGTTGAGGTGGTGGTGGATGTGGCGGTGACATAGGCGTGCGCACAGGGTGTGCTGGGTGTGCCTGGGCACACCCTAATCACCTAGGGCACATAGCATTGCCAGTGAGGAGATGGGAAAGATCTCCCTGGGACCTGCTCTGCTCTATTTCTCCTTGCCTACAGGTACATGGCCCCGATACATTACTCTCCCTGCTGGCAAACACATGCATGTGTATTTCAACTTTGGGGTGCACACCTTAATGCAATAGGCTGCGCACACCTATGGGCGGTGTAGGTGGAAGCGGCGGTGGAGGAGGACCAGGGCCGGATTAACAGCATCATGGGCTTGGTGCTGAGGATTTTGAAGGGCCTTAAGGGCCGTGCCTTGCCATGCACCCAGAGGAGGAAGGGTGCAGCCATGCATGCCTAATTCAACATGGGATGCTGTCTCTGAAGCCCATAAACACATCCATGCATCGCCAACTGTCCCTCCTTGTCCGGCCTTCACGCTGTGTGGGGAGGTTCTGAGGGTGCTGCCTGGGGAAGCGAGCATAGAAGCCAGACTTCTGTGTTTACAAGTGACAGAAGAGCGGTAACAGTGAATATGGCCAACCCGGGGCCTATATAAAAGGTAGGGGCCTGGAGCTGCAGCTCCAATAGCCCCTACATTAATCTGGCCCTGAGGAGGAGGACGAGGTAGCCAACACTGCTTCTTTTCAAAAATTTTAAATGAGGGTACACCCCAAAAGAGTGAGAAAGAGCAAAAATGGAACAATGGGTGGGTAAGGTCGGTATCCATTGCTATTCTGCATAAGGTACGGAAAAGTCCCGTGGGATCCATGCCTGGTTCATTTTAATGAACGTGAGCTTGTCCACATTGTCTCTGGACAGGCGGCTGCGCTTGTCTGTTATAACGCCCCCAGCCGTGCTAAATACCCGTTCAGATAATACACTGGCTGCAGGGCACGCCAGCACCTCCAAGGCGTAAAGGGCAAGCTCAGGCCATGTGCCCAATTTGGAGACCCAGAAGTTGAAGGGGGCAGACCCGTCATTCACTACATGTAGGCGTGTGCACACATACTGCTCCACCATGTTGGTAAAATGCTGCCTCCTGCTAAGACGTTCCATCTGAGCTGCTGGTGCTGCTGTTTGTTGTGGCGTGCTGACAAAGCTTTTCCACATTTCGGCCATGCTAACCCTGCCTTCTGAGGTGCTGGCGGTGCCCTGGTTGCGTTGGCGACCTCCTCCTCCTCCTCCTCTGCCTTGTGCTTCCACTGTGGCCCCGCTGTCAGATGGGAATGCCAGCAGCATGGCGTCTACCAGCGTGCGCTTGTACTCGCGCATCTTGCGATCGCGCTCCAGTGAGTGAATTAAGGACGGTACGTTGTCCTTGTAACGGGGATCCAGCAGCGTGGCCACCCAGTAATCAGCACAAGTTAGAATGTGGGCAACTCGGCAGTCGTTGTGGAGACACTGCAGCATGTAATCGCTTATGTGTGCCAGGCTGCCCAGAGGCAACGAAAGGCTGTCCTCTGTGGGAGGTGTATCGTCCGTGTCCTCTGTATCCCCCCAGCCACGCACCAGTGATGGCCATGAGCTGGCCTGGGTGCCACCCTGCTGTGAACATGGTTCCATCTCCTCCTCCAGCTCCTCCTCCTCCTCATCCTCCTCATCCTCCAGAACTGTGCCCCTGCTGGACAATTGCGTCCCTGGCGTTTGCGTGTGCAGGAACCCACCCTCGGAGCCCCTTGCGAATGACTGCCCTGAAAGCCTTGGAAATGTTACCTCTTCATCCTCCTCCTCCTCCTCATCCTGTGCCACATCCTCTTCCATCATCGCCCGAATTGTTTTTTCAAGGAGGCATAGAAGTGGGATAGTTAAGCTGAGAACGGCGTCATTGCCACTGGCCATGTTGGTGGAGTACTCAAAACAGCGCAACAAGGCACACAGGTCTCGCATGGAGGCCCAGTTAAATTAAATAGCGGAATAGAAAATATGATCCAAAAAAAGTGTATGTATATCACACGTACACAACCACACTGGGCCCCAATTACTATTGTTTGTACCCCTAAAAGGCTAGATGAGGAGTAGGGGGGGTATGGAACAGGCAGCACCCTCAAACCTTCAGAAGTATGAGATGAACCCCAACAACTTGGAAAGGTGGATCTCTCTCACACGTACCAACACAGACTATCCCCCAATTTAACTGATCCCCAAAGGTTTTTGATTAAATAGCGGAATAGAAAATATGATCCAAAAAAAGTGTATGTATATCACACGTACACAACCACACTAGGCCCCAATTACTATTGTTTGTACCCCTAAAAGGCTAGATGAGGAGTAGGGGGGGTATGGAACAGGCAGCACCCTCAAACCTTCAGAAGTATGAGATGAACCCCAACAACTTGGAAAGGTGGATCTCTCTCACACGTACCAACACAGACTATCCCCCAATTTAACTGATCCCCAAAGGTTTTTGATTAAATAGCGGAATAGAAAATATGATCCAAAAAAAGTGTATGTATATCACACGTACACAACCACACTAGGCCCCAATTACTATTGTTTGTACCCCTAAAAGGCTAGGAGTAGGGGGAGTATGGAACAGGCAGCACCCTCAAACCTTCAGAAGTATGAGATGAACCCCAACAACTTGGAAAGGTGGATCTCTCTCACACGTACCAACACAGACTATCCCCCAATTTAACTGATCCCCAAAGGTTTTTGATTAAATAGCGGAATAGAAAATATGATCCAAAAAAAGTGTATGTATATCACACGTACACAACCACACTAGGCCCCAATTACTATTGTTTGTACCCCTAAAAGGCTAGATGAGGAGTAGGGGGAGTATGGAACAGGCAGCACCCTCAAACCTTCAGAAGTATGAGATGAACCCCAACAACTTGGAAAGGTGGATCTCTCTCACACGTACCAACACAGACTATCCCCCAATTTAACTGATCCCCAAAGGTTTTTGATTAAATAGCGGAATAGAAAATATGATCCAAAAAAAGTGTATGTATATCACACGTACACAACCACACTAGGCCCCAATTACTATTGTTTGTACCCCTAAAAGGCTAGGAGTAGGGGGAGTATGGAACAGGCAGCACCCTCAAACCTTCAGAAGTATGAGATGAACCCCAACAACTTGGAAAGGTGGATCTCTCTCACACGTACCAACACAGACTATCCCCCAATTTAACTGATCCCCAAAGGTTTTTGATTAAATAGCGGAATAGAAAATATGATCCAAAAAAAGTGTATGTATATCACACGTACACAACCACACTAGGCCCCAATTACTATTGTTTGTACCCCTAAAAGGCTAGATGAGGAGTAGGGGGAGTATGGAACAGGCAGCACCCTCAAATCTTCAGAAGTATGAGATTGTGTTCACTGTACCCCACAAAGATTGAGTTCACTGCACCCCACAATGATTGTGTTCACTGCACCCCACAAAGATTGTGTTCACTGCACCTCACAAAGATTGTGTTCACTGTACCCCCCAAAGATTGTGTTCACTGCACCCCACAAAGATTCTGTTCACTGTACCCCACAAAGATTGTGTTCACTGCACCCTAAAAGGATGTTGTTCACTGCACCCCACAAAGATTGTGTTCACTGCACCCTAAAAGGATGTTGTTCACTGCACCCCAAAAAGATTGTGTTCACTGTACCCCCCCAAAGATTGTGTTCACTGCACCCCACAAAGATTGTGTTCACTGCACCCCAAAAAGATTGTGTTCACTGTACCCCCCAAAGATTGTGTTCACTGCACCCCAAAAAGATTGTGTTCACTGTACCCCCCAAAGATTGTGTTCACTGCACCCCACAAAGATTCTGTTCACTGTACCCCACAAAGATTGTGTTCACTGCACCCCAAAAAGATTGTGTTCACTGTACCCCCCCAAAGATTGTGTTCACTGCACCCCACAAAGATTCTGTTCACTGCACCCCACAAAGGATTTTGTTCACTGCACCCCAAAAAGATTGTGTTCACTGCACCCCAAAAAGGATTTTGATCACTGCACCCCAAAAAGGATGTTGTTCACTGCACCCCAAAAATGATTTTGTTCACTCCACCCCAAAAAGATTGTGTTCACTGCACCCCACAAAGATTGTGTTCACTGCACCCCAAAAAGATTGTGTTCACTGTACCCCCCTAAGATTGTGTTCACTGCACCCCACAAAGATTCTGTTCACTGTACCCCACAAAGATTGTGTTCACTGCACCCCAAAAAGATTGTGTTCACTGCACCCCAAAAAGGATGTTGTTCACTGCACCCCAAAAAGGATGTTGTTCACTCCACCCCAAAAAGATTGTGTTCACTGCACCCCACAAAGATTGTGTTCACTGCACCCCAAAAAGATTGTGTTCACTGCACCCCAAAAATGATTTTGTTCACTGCACCCCAAAAAGGATTTTGTTCACTGCACCCCAAAAAGGATGTTGTTCACTCCACCCCAAAAAGATTGTGTTCACTGCACCCCAAAAAGATTGTGTTCACTGCACCCCACAAAGGATTTTGTTCACTGCACCCCAAAAAGATTGTGTTCACTGCACCCCAAAAAGGATGTTGTTCACTGCACCCCAAAAAGGATTTTGTTCACTGCACCCCAAAAAGATTGTGTTCACTGCACCCCACAAAGGATTTTGTTCACTGCACCCCACAAAGATTGTGTTCACTGCACACCAAAAAGGATTGTGTTCACTGCACCCCAAAAAGATTTTGTTCACTGCACCCCAAAAAGATTGTGTTCACTGCAGCCCAAAAAGATTGTGTTCACTGCAGCCCAAAAAGATTGTGTTCACTGCAGCCCAAAAAGATTGTGTTCACTGCAGCCCAAAAAGATTGTGTTCACTGCAGCCCAAAAAGATTGTGTTCACTGCAGCTCACACACAGAAAAATGGATGTGGATCACTGACACCTGCCTATCTCCAATCCCACACCACACAGCAATATCGATTGTAGTTTGTAGAACACAGTTTCCCTAAAATTCAGCAGACTCTGTCCCTAACAGGATTGAGAAGAGATCGTAGATCAGGATTGAGTGCAGATTCACCCCACCCCCCACACAGCAATATCGATTGTAGTTTGTAGAAGACACTGACCCTATAATTCAGCAGACTCTATCCCTAAAATGCCTACAACTCGCCCTGCCTAAACACTCCGACCTGTCCCTCAATTCTATCCGGACACAAATGGTTTTTTCCTGCCTATCTTTCCCTAATCAGCAGCCAGCACATTGATGTGTGCTCTGTCCCTTAGCTAAGCAGCAGAATGACGCTGCTGCGGCGGCTGCCTCGAACTTATAAAGACTTGGTCACATGCTTCAGACGGCCAATCACAGCTACTAAGACATTTGCAGGCATGGCTGGGATGGCTTAAGGCACACCAGTTAAACGATTGTTGATTGGCTGTTGAAAGCCCGCCATGAAAAGAGCGCCAAAGCATGCAAAACCCGGAAATAAAACGACCGAACACGGATTTTTACCCGAACATACAGTAAAGTGTCCGTGTCCGTGTTCGGGTAAAAAAAATCCAATTATTCGGTACGAACACGAATAATACAGTCCGTGTTCGCTCAACACTATTGCTGATCTCCTGCCTTTTCCGAATATGTAATCCATCTTCTTGTAAACAGAGTAGTTGCTCTGACATAGCCTGATGATTTTCAAACCAAACCCTTAATTCCCAGTGGTTTCCTGCTTGAAAGACCCGGTGGCTGCTATGTCTCCTGTTCCCCCAGTCATGGGTCTTGGAACGCTTGATCTGTAGTTCTGTTCTCCAGCAAGCAGGGATGTATTTCCATCCCTGCTTGCTGCAGTGGGCGGACCAGGATTCACAGACTGCCGGGCTGTACCGCCCATGGAGGTGGTGTCCTAGGAATGACAAATTCCCCCCCCCCCCCGGGCTGCTCTGAAAGGCTGCATCCAAGGGAATCTGTAACCCGTGCTGCCTGTGAATTGGGACCGCATCACTAGTGGCTTGGAATTATCTGTGTGCTGTACCATCTGAAGACCAGCTTTCCGGTTCTAGTAGCTGCTGCCCAATGTCACCCAATCAAATCACTGGTTGCTAGGACCGCCCAATAACGTATATGCAAAGTCCCAGAATTCACAGCCAGGAGGCTCCAAATTTTTTCTACTGAGCTGCTCTACCTCCTCTATCTTCCGCCCTGCTCACAGTGACTATGGAAGAGTCTGTGAGCTGTGGGGGACTATCTCTCCCCAATCTCTTCCTCTCCCCCCTCTCTTTCTCTCTCTGTCCTGCCTTCTCTCTCTCCCTCTCTCTTCCCCTCCCCCCTTTCTCAATCAACCCCTCTCTCCCTCTCTCTCCCTCTCCCCCCTCTCAATCAACCCCCTCCCTCCCCCTCTCTCTCTATCCACATATATCTCTCCCCACTCTCTCTCCCTCTCCCCCCTCTCGCTCTCCCCCCTCTCCCACCCTCTCTCCCTCCCCCCTCTCTCTCCCCTTCTTTTGCTTGCTCTCTCCCTCTCTCACTCTTCCCCTCTCCCTCCTTCCCTCCCTCTCTCTTTCTCTCCCTTTCCCTCTATCCCCCTCCCTCTCTCCCTCTCCCCCCTCTCTCTTCCCTTCTTTTGCTTGCTCTCTCCCTCTCTCACTCTTTCCCTCTCCCTCCCTCCCTCCCTCCCTCCCTCTTTCTCTCTCTTTCCCTCTATCCCCCTCCCTCTCTCTCTCTCTCCGTCCCTGTTTAATTAATAATAAAAACATAATGTGAATAACTTTTGGTGTGATTTACTAAATGATCTGAAATTTTCAGAATATGTTGACATAGACAGGGTCTTCTATTGTGTGAAGTTTGGGGGAAATTAGTTAACATCTAAGCTCCTTTTTGTACATTAAGCCACATTAAGCTCCCCCCAAAAAAACCTTGATGTCCCTTGTGTAAGACCAAAATCCATGAAACTTCTAGGGTAGGTTTGGGAAGTGTAGAACTTAGGCTGTGCAAATTTTCAACATAATTAATTGAGGTTTAGGCACATTATGGTATGTTAAGCTCTTTTTACATTAACCATTTCTGGTCTGGAAGGATTTACCCCCTTAATGACCAAGCCTTTTTTTGTGATAGGGCACTGCATTCATTTAAATGACAATTGCGCGCTCGTGCGATGCTGTACCCGAATACAATTTATGTCCTTTTTTCCCACAAATAAGGCTTTCTTTTGGTGGTATTTTCCTCGTGGGAGACCAAAACCCATGAAACGTCTAGGATAGGTTTGGGAAGTGTAAAACGAATGCTGTGCAAAGTTTCAAGACAATTCATTGAGGTTTAGGCACATTATGATATGTTAAGCTCTTTTTACAATAAGGCCTTCACTTTAAATGTTTTATGGTTGTAAAATATAGCTTAATGTGAATAACTTTTAATGTAATTTACCAAATGATCTGAAATTTTCAGAATATGTTGGCATAGACAAGGTCTTCTATTGTGTGAAGTTGGGGGAAATTTGTTAACATCCAAGCTCTTTTTTGTACATTAAGCCACATTAGGCTCCTGAAAAAAAGAGCCTATAGTCCCTAGTTTCCTTGTGGGAGACCAAAAACCCATGAAATTTCTAGGGTAGGTTTAGAAAGTGTAGAACTTAGGTTGTGTAAAATTTCAAGACAATTGATAGAGGTTTGGGCACATTATGGTACATTAAGCTCTTTTTACATTAAGCTGTTCACATTAAATGTTTTAGGATTGCAAAAAAATATCTTAATGTGAATAACTTTTGGTGTGATTTACCAAATCATCTGAATTTTTTAGAATATTTTGACATAGACAGAGTCTTCTATTGTGTGATGTTTGGGGGAAATTGGTTAACATCTAAGCTCTTTTTTGCATGTTTAACCACATTAAGCTCCCCAAAAAACAAGATTAATATCCCTAGTTTTTCTTGTGGTGACCAAAATTCATGAAACCTCTAGGATAGGTTTGGGAAGTGTAGAACATAGGCTGTGCAAAGTTTCAAGGCAATTGATTAAGATTTAGGCACATTTTGGTACGTTAAGCTCTTTTTACACTAAGCTGTTCACATTTAATGTTTCAGTATTGTAAAAAATGGGTTTAACGTGAATAACTTTTGGTGTGATTTACCAAATGAGCTGACATTTTCAGAATATGTTGGCATAGTTAGAGCCTTCTATTGTGTGAAGTTTAGTGGAAATTGGTTAACATCTAAGCTTTTGTTTGTACATTAAGCCACATTAAGCTCCCTGAAAAACAAGCTTAATGTCCCTAGTTTTCCTTGTGGAAGACCAAACTGCATGAAACTTCTAGGATAGATTAGGAAAGTTAAAAACTCAGGCTGTGAAAAGTTTCAGGGCAATTGATTAAGGAATAGGCACTTTATTATACGTTAAACTACATTAAGCCATTTTCACATTAAATGTTTTAGGATGTCCCAAGTCTGATCATTGAAGGAGAGCAGGCTGAGTTCCCAGAAGAGTTAGAGAACTGACAATGGTGTGTTCCTCTGCTTAGTGTGGTCAGTTTTTAATAGAAAAGCAGAGGGACTGGCAAGAACACCAGGAATTTCACACAAGGGAAGCAATACAAAGAGAGAAGAATACGTTCTCATACAAGTACATGGTACATCAGGCACATATCAGCAATATGAAATGCTGGGGTAACAAACACTCTAAATTGCCAGCAAATAAATCTTCATTGCCACCTTAAAAAAATATAAAGAAAAAAACAACAACACACAGACCCTTCCAAAGGTCCCCAAACAATACATAACAGACCCTTAGGGGTATGTGATGTATTGTGGGGGCCTTTTGAGGTCTGTGTGTACCATTTTATCTTTTAACAAAAGAAGCCAAGAGGGAGACGTCATTTGCTGGCAATTTAAATCTTTTTTTTCTTTTGTAATCAACAGTGCTAAAAATTATGGTCCATGTCTACATGTCCCCCAGGGCAGGGGGCACTGGCGAAAGAACAGTCCACAACTTTGGTGTTGAAAAAAGTACATCAGTGGAAAAGAGGTTACCCTTCTGAATAGGAACCTGTGCACTACACTTGCTGGCTTCTTAGATCTCCTGTTGCGTTAGTCAGATGACATCTTGAGAGACATCTTGTAAAACCAGCAAGTATGAAGCCTTCTGGCGTGGACCCAAAACTTTTTTTATATACTGCAGTGCCTAATATGAGACCAAAATATTAATATTGATACCAAAATCTATAAACATATCCACCTCTTCAGTATCTTGAACCATCATCCTGTGTGTATAATCTTTTTTTTTATTCCAGCTGGAGTGAGACTCTTATGACCAACAAACTCAATTACCACCACCACATATGGGAAAGGGACTTACCAGAGAGATGGACTTCAAAGCATAGAGGTCAGTATGTGCTTGTGTATGGTACCATCTCCATACAGGATACAGGAGCAGTCCACTGGTACAAAATGACCACTACTCCACTGATGGATCCACAGCATAGAAAAATTGCTCCAAATAGTGCAGATTATGGCAAAATATTTTTTTTTTTTTTAAATCAACAAAAAGTCAAATAGAAAAATACTAGAGATACATGTACTTAAAATGTAACCAGCATCTGCATTGTTTGGAGTCTAACGTAATGACTTAATGTCCTCAGGGTATAAAAACATCTCCCTATGAGTTTCTTCATGAATGGCGATTTTCAGGGGCTATTGATATTAGATTTAACAAGCACTTTATATCTGCTAGTGTGCAGAGAGTCATATATACACAACAGGAAGCAAAGAAACTCCCCTCAAAATAGGGCACTCTACATCCTCTGGTGGGAGGAGATTCACACACAAGCACAATGGGACCTGAAACTAAAAGTATTTTTGAGTTAACGGACCATCTAATGGCAAATTCAATTTAGTCTTCATGGCACAGTGCAAGGATTGCCAAGGACTGTTTTCCCTATGGGGTTAAGACTGGTGTTCTTACACAGAGGTTAACACCATTGATCCTAAATATTTTTTAAAAGAAGAAAAAAGTAGGTGTTAACTGCACTGATTTCAAGACAAGCAGAAGTCTAACCTCCTCTTCGACATCTGCCCATTACCACCTTTTAAGGCTGCTCAAGTGTTATGACTTAGGGCCCTTTCACCCAGGCTGTCCAATCAGGTCTGCCTGTCAGTTTTTCAGGCGGACCTGATCGGAGCCTCCAGTCTCCCCTATGGAGTGGTGGATTTCAGCGAAAACACATCGCTGAAATCAGCCGCTATCCAATATGGCCCGCGAAATCCATGCGGATGGTGGTCCTATTTTCCACCTGTCTGGCAGATCGGATCTGATAGGATTGAATGTAAATGGACAGGCAGTCCGTTTCCATCCGATTTCCCCACAGAAAAGAGCAGGACTGTGTCCGTCTCTGCTCTGCACAGCGGAGCAAACAGGACCTGTCAGCCGCCTGCTCAGCGGGGATCAGCGGAGCGATCCCCCACTGAGATAGTGGAATATGTTGCACGGAGATGCCCGTGTGAAAGGGGCTTTAAAGTGTTATTGAAACCAAGACCCTGCATTCACTATATCTGTACACTAAACATGGAAATGCAATTATTTTAGTAAATATAAACTGCTGAATACCTTTTCTCATCAGCAGTATATAGCAGTTTTGGGACTTCTATCAGTGTCTGGTTAAAACTTGTAGGAGGAGTTTTCATTCTTCCCTGATTGCCTTATGAGGCTGCTGAACCCCTGACACTCTGTCTGGACAGTGCTCATTTGCCCTGAGCTGATCACATGCACTCTCCCAAGAAAAATACTCCCTAGCAATACACACCAAACTGAGCATGTGCAGCAAACAGCTTGCTATGGGGGCACTTGGAGTGGAGATAGGAGCCATGAGCGTGGAGGGGGACCCCAGAAGAGGAGGATCAGGGCTGCTCAGATTTGCACAGAGCAGGTAAGTATAAAATGTTTGTAATTAAAAACAAAATGAAGCTTTAATATTTCTTTAAGAAAGCAATCCAGGAAGGGAAAATGAGAAGCAGTCCCACCTATAATCTCTCACATGACAGAACTTCAATGTAACAGGACAAGCACTGACAGGGTGCCAAATACCTGCATGAGGAACTTGAACTTATGAGGGTGGCCTCATGCGCAATTTCCATACGAGCAACCCTGAAGGTTGATACAGGGACTGCTAGGACAACAGAAGGGAGCAGGCACCAGTCAGGTGGAACCATGAACTTGAACTTGGGAGTGCTGGTTTCAGCAGAAGCATAGCTATGAGGGCACCCTCAACTTCACCCAGACCAGTGAAGAGCAGAGCCAGGTCACAAGTTGAGTTTATTACCAGCTGAGCAAGAAGGCACCAAATCATGAGACAAGCAGAGGTTGGCAACGTGTAGGCTGGAGTGAGGCCGGGGGTGGGCACCCAAGAGGGAAGAAATTACACACGGGGGTCCAGTTTAAAATGAAACTCCAACCACATTGTAACAGAGTTTATGCAGAGGCTTAAACTGTCAGAAACACTCACAGATGATATTACAGTACTTGCAAAGAGTGATGCTGGAGAACTAACAACACCTTGCATAGGAGGGGGCTAACAGGTGGTATACAACACAGCATTGGAAGTGGGAAGGTTCCACACAGCAGCGGTATAGAGCTATAATGTCCCTCCTCCTCTGGAACCTTCCCTACACTATGCACCCTCTCCCTATCCAGCAGGTTTCCATCTCTAACCTAACCACACACAAAA